>NW_027506869.1:683717-786217 GCF_052324685.1 Brachyhypopomus gauderio
GAGGGCTTTTTTTGGGGTTCAGACATAGCGTTTACTGTTTCTACAAATCACTGCTCACTTCTGAATTGGCATTTATACCACTGGGCATCTCATTTTTTGTGTGTTGGTTGTGTGGAGTCAGTGGTGGCTGTGTAGAGGCTTGTTGTTGGATGTGTAGAGTTGTGATGTTGTGTAGATGTGTGGTGGGATTGATGTTCTGAGTGGGCCGGTGTTAGATGGGGGTTGATGTTGAGTGGGTGGGTGTTAGCTGGGGGTTGATGTTCTGAGTGAGTGGGTGTTAGCCGGGCTTTCATTATGAACCCCATCCTCACATCTCTTTATCTGCATCTTTCTTTCTTTCTTTCATTCTTTCTCTCTTTATCTTCTCCCAACCTATTCTCGGTCTGCCTGTGGCCATGTTGCCTAGAGACAGAGGCATGCATTGTGACTGGGGTCACCATGAATGGCGTTTACAATGTGTGTGTGTGTGTGTGAGTGTGTGTGTGTGTGTGTGAGAGTGTGTGTGTGAGAGTAGACACATGTTCAGCATAGACCAACAGCAGGCACTAGACACTGCTTCTGTCAGAGAACAACTCAGTCCTCTTGTACTCACACAATGAGAGCTTGTCCTGAACCACCCCTTGATGTGCACACACACACACACACACACACACACACACACACACACACACACACACACACACGCACGCACGGCACGCACACTAATATACTCTTTCTCTTGTAGAATATAAACGGATTGTGGATGCCTCAATACCTGGACAGAACTACCGCTGCTGGCCATCCTATCAGCACGACGGATGCATGCTGTCCATCTATAACGTACACGACGCCATTGGTGTATGCGAGAGCCACGCCCAGTGCAGAGCTTTTGTCCTGACCAATCAGAGCACATGGACAGGTGAGGAGCTGGGCGTGTATGTGCCTGTTCCCTTACGGGAAACAGCTGGTTCTCAGTCCGCCACTCATGCGGATATGTGAGCCCTGAGTAAGAGTTACTGTACCTGGCATGACTGCTGGCAAAGCCCCAACTATCAGGAAAGGCCCTGTGCTGACAGACAGCGTCCTGATCAAATAGTACTCTGGCTGTCAGTCCCCCCCCCCCCCCCCCCCCCCTCGCACTGGTCTTTCATCAGCCACCCCCCCCCCCCCCCCCCCCCCCCCCTCTCAGCAGTATACAGACACTTCATTAAAGTGTGGTCTGAAAGGGACACCTCAGCCCGCCAATCGCTAATCTTTACCAAAACAGCCTTGAGCATACCACTTTCACATTCCATCCCTCCCTCCCTCTCGGCCCCTCTCTCTTTCTCTCTGTCTTTCTCTTCTTTTTCTTTCACTCTTCCTCTCTCCTCCTCCGCATCCTCCCAGCTGCCTTTCTGAGTAGGTCGGTGTTTTTGACTCGCCGTTCCCTTGACCTCGACCTTTGTCCTATTGCTTCAACACCCCCCCCCTCCCCCAACACCCCCCCTCCCCCACCAACGCCCACATCTCTCTCGTCTTGCTCATCTCCCACATCCCTCCCGCATCGCAGCCGTTCCTTTTCTCTCCAAAGTCTCCTTTCGGAAGGAATGTTTCCGTTAGGTCGACGACCTCCCTGACCCTCCGCCTCCTCTCTGCAGGTCACCAGCTTGTCCTCTTCAAGACGGGAGCGGCCGGGATGAGTGCGTCCGACGGGCAGCTGACATACATTAGGCTGGGCAGCTGAGAGAGGGGGAGAGGGACCGAGAGGAAGAAGGAGGAAGAGGAGGATAAGTGGACCCACACCACCATCTCTCCATTCATCGTCCTCCTTCACAAGAGGAGGGGGGTGGGGGTTTCTAATGTGCAATAGCCCTCATCATCTGTCCGGGACATGGCCTCCACCTCCAAGGGTACAGATGTGGGAGCCAACATTTCAGCTTTACTGAGGGGTGGGGTCAGTCTTACCCAGAGTGCTCAGGGTAGGTTCTGATCTTCTGAAGACATCCTCAGTGGCAAGCCATCGGGGTTCTTCTACTACGTCAGGTTTGGGTCAGCAGTGTTCATATCTGCGGCCCGGCCCTCACTTTCACCCCCTCCTTAGGTCATCGGCACTTTTTTTTTGCTAACAGGGTCGTTATTTTCACGCTGAGCTTTAAAATGCTTTCGCTTTGATTCCAGATCGTTCTGAAGGGTTGCTAATGTGGTGCAAAGTAATGGTACAACTTAATACCGCATGAAAAAAAAAACTGTTTTGGTGGTACCTGAACAGAACTCTAAAACCTGTGAAAATCCGTTTTTAAATTAAGAGAAGATGTTTTTTTCCAGCAAGTGATGTTTGTGTTGTATGTGTGTGCAGAGAAAATGATAAGAGTTTTGAATGTTAGCTGCATCTTCTTGGTCTTGTGTGTAGAGAAGGTTGACGCTCAAGCTAGTGGTGTCCCATCATGCCTTGTAAAGTGACAAACAAGGTGATTTTCTCAGCATATGAATTTCCCAAGGAAATGTGAAACCAAATTTTACTCGACAGGTGAAGGATTCAATGATTCTCTGCTTTCAAGGAAAGCAACCGAAAGAAAATGTAGACATGTACATGGGTTTTGTTTTTTTATGAAAAAGTAGTGTGCATAATGACAATGGTGATGAAAGCAATATTTTTGTATGAAAATATAAAAGTCTTTTTGACTTTAAATGCTGTTTGGGTGATTTCTTATATATTTGCCTGTGCATATGGGTATTTCTCTTTGCGGTTGTGTGTGTGAGTGTGAGTGTGTGTGTGTGTGTGTGTGAGTGTGTGTTTGTGTGTGTACACTAGAATAGAAGTATGAACTAATCTACATTTCTCTCTCTCCTACACATACACAAAATCTCCTTCCACAGGTGACGAGTGACGGAAATGAGGAAAAGGTTCCACATCAGGAATGAATGTAGTACTGATTCTACAACAGCTCTCGCAGTTCTTGCCAGGGTAGAGTGTGCGTGTGTGTGTGTGTGTGTGTGTGTGTGTGTGTGTGTGTTTGGAGACCAAGCGTAATTTCACAATCAGGGAAGTATTTGGAGGGGGAGGCACGGAGCTGGGTGGATGGGGGGGGGGGCTGGCACAGGGTCGCTGCCTCATAAGGACGTGGCCAGGAAGGATGCCAACAGGACCCGGATGAAGTGCACAGTGTCCAGAAGGGAACAGCCATGCACGGGTATCTACATGCATGTGAGGGTGTGTGGATGTGTGTTCAGTTGGCGGTTGCTGTTTTGTGTGTGTGTGTGTGTGTGTGTGTGTGTGTGGGAAGAGGAAAGGCCAAGTGGCACACAGCCCCCTGCTTTGCTCTGCACATTGCTCTAGAGGAACATTAAGTAGAGTGACCTCTGACCCCACAGCCTTGTGACCCGAAAGAGAACTGAGGCTGTTAAACTGTGAGATAACTTTCTTAATGTGTGTGTGTGTGTGTGTGTGTGTGTGTGTGTGTGTGTGTGTGTGTCCTTGAGGATGACAGAGGGCTTCTTTTTGTGAACTTCTCTGAAACCTCTCCGCCTTAGAGTGTGTGGACCACCAGATTCTTTGCAAGCTATGGCGGGAGCAAGCTAAGGCTAACCGTGGAGCTAGCCCGCGTCTCCAGTGAGTTACAGCACGTCTGCGATAATTTATCCCACATCTACAATGATTTAGCCCACCTCTGTAGTGATTTAACGATTGTCTGCATTGTGTTAGACCATGTCTACACTGAATTAGCCCATGTTTGCAGTGAGTTCATCTAATGCTGCCAGTGATTTAGCCCACATCTGCAGTGATTTAAACCATCTCTGCAGTGAGCTAGCCTGCATCTGCAATGATTCAGACCATGTCTGCAGTGATTTAGACCATGTCTGCAGTGAGCTAGCCTGCATCTGCAGTGATTTAGACCATGTCTGCAGTGAGCTAGCCTGCGTCTGCAGTGATTTAGACCATGTCTGCAGTGAGCAAGCCTGCGTCTGCAGTGATTTAGACCATGTCTACAATGAGATAACCCACATCTGCAAGGTCAATCTGCACTCTGCATGCAGCAGCTGTAGAAACAGGTAGAGCTGGACTCCACATCAGACTCCACATCAGACTCCACATCAGGTCGTCGTACATGGGTGCGTGTCTTCCCCAGCAGCTGGGCTCCATATGTCCTGCCATCTCCCCCAAACGTCCACTCCACACAAACGGATCCACTACAATGCGCATGTGTAACAGGCCACGTGCAAGGGCTGAACGAAAGATTTATGAGTGAGAGAGAGAGAGAGAGAGACAGACAGAGCGTGAAAGAGAGAGAGAGAGAGAGGGAGAAAGAGAGTGGGTAGGCAGCATCTGTGTTTTATTGTCCTGAGGGATTAGCGCTTTTCCTGAGGTGAAGCCACAGGCATTGGGAGAGAGGGACAGAGAGAGAGAAAGAGAGAGAGAGGGACAGAGAGAGAGAAAGAGAGAGAGAGACAGAGGGCAAGAAAGGCAGTGTGGGGGCTGTGAGCCATAAGGCTCTCTAATGAGAGACAGACCCTGTGCTAAAGACTCACCTCAGCTGACTAGCGAGCGCTAGCCCACCTCTGCCACTCCCCCCTCCACCTGCTCACCTCAGCCCAACATTTGGTTTCTCTTCCGAGACCGTCAGCGAAACGCTCGGAGGAATGACTCATGGTGAAACATTTACTTCTGAAACATTTCAAAGTGGATATTTCATGATGACGCTTCAGATGTGGTTTTCATCATTTACCGGAAAAGCGTTTGATTTTCAAGACTGACAGGACTCACAGGGGTGTCTTTGTCTTCTGGTGTGAGAATGCACACACACACACACACACACACACACACACACACACACACAGAGTTTACAGTTAGTTATCAGTGTTGCATACCTCCTCTCCAGCTCACCTCCTCTCCAACAGCGAGGGAGGTGCACGTGACGTTCCCTGTCGCAAAGTACGAACACCTGAGGGTCCAGCGGGTCCTGCCGTACATGATGTGTGGATCTTTGGACTGGTGGAACGGTTAAAGTGATGAGATCAGTGCAGACGTCTGCAGTCCGACGGCGACCCGGGTTGGGCAGAAGGGTAGTGAACTAGAGTGCTGAACGCTGATGCAATGCAAACCAATCACAACACGGGAGGGAGAGCGAGAGAGTCTGAGTGGAGGGAGGGAAAGAAGAAAGAAAGAAGAGAGAGAGAGAGAGAGAGAGAAAATTTTCATTTTTAACATTTTTCCCTGTCAACAAGATTTAGTGTAGAGGAAATGTGTGTGAGGAAGGTGGCTGACTAACTTCTACTGCGGTCTGTTTCAAATCTGGCGATTATTAAGTGTTGTTAGACTAGAGAAAACAAGTTCTCTTTGTTGGCTATTGAATGAGACTTTGATAAAAGGAGCCTGTTTGTATGTGGAGAGCCTGTCTGGCCTCACTTAGGTCCTGTATGCCTCCAAGACAGCCAAGTGATGGACGTGGCTGGACCTCGCGTGGCTGGACCTCGTGTGGCTGGACCTCGCGTGGCTGAAGTTCGGTCGGTGGCTTCATTGCCAGACCAGAGTTCCATTCATCATGTCTCGCTTGTCATAATAAATACTGTGGATGAAACGCCTGGTGGAGCACGGCTGGTCTCTCTAATGGGAGTACTGGAGAACTGAAGTACTGGAGTACTGGAGAACTGAAGTACTGGAGTACTGAAGTACTGAAGAACTGAAGTACTGGAGAACTGAAGAACTGGAGTACTGGAGAACTGAAGTACTGGAGTACTGAAGTACTGGAGAACTGAAGAACTGAAGTACTGGAGT
The DNA here is from genome assembly GCF_052324685.1 of Brachyhypopomus gauderio. Lineage (NCBI taxonomy): Eukaryota > Metazoa > Chordata > Actinopteri > Gymnotiformes > Hypopomidae > Brachyhypopomus > Brachyhypopomus gauderio. Next base: position 689,449 of record NW_027506869.1, read on the forward strand.
ACTGGAGAACTGAAGTACTGGAGTACTGAAGTACTGGAGTACTGAAGAACAGAAGTTCTGGAGTACTGAAGTACTGGAGAACTGAAGAACTGAAGTATTGGAGAACTGGACAACTGGACAACTGGAGAACTGAAGTACTGGAGTACTGGAGTACTGAAGTACTGGAGAACTGAAGTACTGGAGTACTGGAGAACTGAAGTACTGGAGTACTGGAGAACTGAAGTACTGGAGTACTGAAGTACTGAAATACTGGAGAACTGAAGTACTGGAGTACTGGAGAACAGAAGTTCTGGAGTACTGGAGAACTGGACAACTGGAGTATTGGAGTTCTAAAGTTCAGGTGTGCTGCACAACATGGAGGAACAAGGAATGGATTTACATGTCAGGGTGATTGCTGGACCTTAACGGACAGCAAGTTCTGGGTCTCTGCACTCTCTCCTTCTCTGAACTTTTATATGTGCTATTAAAGTTTTTAACAAATCTGTCCTGAATGGGGAGAGCGGACAGATCAGTTCAAACCTGCAATGACGCATGTTAGATGGGGCTGGCGTGGTTGTTATAAATGTGCTTTTTGTAGGCTCAGGGAGACAATCTTTTACTGTTTTCTAGAATGTGGAAAGCTCAAAATACTTTTTAATATACTGGAATATTTGTTTATGAGGTATGGGGATGCCTTTACAATTTATGGGTTTATATAAAAAAGGAAGTTGAAATGCCAGACTCTTTCCTTTGGGCCATACAAACTGTGTGAATTATGACTTATGGCGGAATGAGGATGTTTTATGTTTGTTTATTGTTCTAGTGAAGTCCAGGATTATGTTTGATTTTAGATTTTAGAACACCATGAATAATATGGTGGAGCAGTGAATTATACTGGTGTAATGAAGATGTTATGTGCACTGCGGTGGAGGGATTTGATTTTTTCCAGATAGTTTGTGAAGTATGTGAAGTGCTACATTATATTTATCTTGTTTAATAAAGGTATTTGATAAGATTAGTGACACACAGAGGAGGGGATTGAGAGAGAGAGAGAGATTGAGAGAGAGAGAAAGAGAGAGAGGTCTGTTAATAGAGACAATGTGAACTTTTGTTAGTTGAGGACAGACAGTAGATTGAGAATACAGAGGCCTGACAGATGGAAATAGCTCCTGACAATCACCCCCTCACACACTCCCTCACACACCTTCTCACACACGCCCTCACACACAGAGCAGACAGTGTTGGACGGTGAGGATCTTTGCCCTGTAGTATCCGTGCCCAGAAGGCAGCAGGCTGGTGTCCCCAGTGTGTGTAGCAGTGAGTATTGTGATGAAAAATTACTTCTTAGATCTACTTCACACACTTTCTGTTCCTCAGTTTCCTTCTTTTTCTCCCATTTTTCTTTCTCTGGTTGTTTTCTTTGTTTCTCTCCATCTTATTTCTTTCTTTCCTTCCCTCACACACTCTCTGTCTTTCTCTCTGAGCAGTGAGTGTGAATCTGAAGAATGATAGCTCAGATCCATCTCTTTCAGCCTTTCTTCCCAATTCTCTTTTTCCTCTTTCGATCTTTCTCCCTGTCTTCCTTTCTCCATTTCTCTCTCCTGCTCACTCCTTCCTTCTCCCTTTCTTCCTGTTTCTTTCCCTTTTTCCTCATCCCTCTGTTTCTCTACTGCTCAGAGAGATGGAGCAGAGATCAGCTGGGGTGCTACCAAATCCTCGTGACTCGCTGTCCCTCAGGGGAAGAGAGGAAGAGGACCAGACAGACAGACAGACAGACAAAAGAAGACAATGAGATAAACACTGGCAAACAGAGAGAGACAGACAGAGAGAGAGAGAGGAAAGAAGAATGTGAATATTTTAATTGAAAATACCTCCTTGAGTACCAAGGATTCATTAAGAAATGGAACGGTACATTAGAGTAAATTTGTCTTTTGTTTAGCCACCTAGTACCTTAAATCCTCATACTTCGGACTGCTGGTTTCCAGGACAGGGATTAAGGCTAATCTCAGGTTAAATCTCAGTGTTAGTGGTTAACCACCACTGAGGATTCGTTTGAGTCTAGGGTGAGGTTTAATCTGGGCCTTCGAAACAGGCCCCAAGTGTTAAGAATCAAATATTTGTCATACAGCACCCAAATACCATTACGTCCAACGAGTTATAATAAATCAGCCTAATCATCTGACTCAGTCATTATCCTGAAGTCACATGTTAATTGAAATGAAACATGGACGTTCCGGTCCAGCCGAGAGACACACGTCCAGGCGCTGAAGCACTCCAGCGGGCAGGCAAACGCGTGTGAGAGAGCCAGACGGGTCCACCACCACCAGCTGCTCCACAAAGGAACCACCATGTAGTGGAGGAAGCCACGCCGGCCGATAACAAAAGCCAGTGTGTTTGTGCGCCGAGTGACTCCGAAAACAACCTACAACAACCTCCTCTCTCTCTTCTTCCTCATTCCTCTCTTTCACTCCTCTTTTTTTTATCCCTCTCTGCTGTTCCTCTTTTCGTGCCGGCGAGGAATGTTCCGGAAGGTGGCCGCCCCTTCTTGGTGATGAGGAGAGGCGTGTCTGCTCCGATACGGGCGAGAGCATCTCCACGAGATGCCAATCGGAGCCGGGGAGGGGGGAGGGGGGAGTGGGGGGGGGGGGGGCCTTCGCCAGGCCACCCAGAAGGAGGTTATCTGAGGTTAGCCTGTGCCTGTGGTCCGAGTGCCAGTCTGGAGAGAGCGTGAGCATGAGTGCTTCCCAATGTGTGTGAGAATGCATAATGATGAAGTTGGGAAAGGATGTAGTGCAGAAATATTGATTGGTAATTCAAATTTGTAAGGCAGTCCGTCCTGTTGTTCTTGTTCCAGAGGAAACGCTCACGTTTCAAGTTGTTTTAACATAAAATTTACCAAAAAAAAAAACTCTTTAGCTCAGCCTTGATTTGGATTACATTTTGTCACGCAGATACTGGATTTGAATCTGCCAATGTTGCACACACACGCACACACACACACACACACACACACATGTGAACGCTATTGGGTGTAAGTAAACTGAATCCAGGCTGCAGCTTTGTGCCAGGACACGCTGTCGAGAGAACACCTTCGGAAAATCGTGATCTGGCTCCATGTTGCTCTCGTCTCTGTGGCCCTCTCGGGTTCCCTCCCAGTGGGGGCGGAGCCAGGACGGACGCACGGCAGAACGTTCCCGATACGTCACATGAATGTTTCATTTCATCCGCAGTTGGACACAGCAGTTGGACACAGCTGGTTCTTTTCTCCCGATCTTCAACACTGTAGAGGTCCGGCTCGGTGTGTGTGTGTGTGTGTGTGTGTGTGTGTGTGTGTGTGTGTGTGAGGGAGACAGAGACAGAGAGCTCCTATCAGTACAGGCACCAACATGTGTTACATGTGTTCTTCACAGAGTCAGACAACCAAAAAACTTTGTCCCGAGGATCCTTGCTGACAGCTCTGATAACCTCACCTCTCTCTCTCCTTCTATCCCTGTGGATACGACCTCTCAACTTTGTTATCTTGCTGTCTTTAGCAGGGGAATGCGAGCCGGATGGTCAGGGCAAACAGGGGTCATAGGTCAACTCTCAGCCCAAGTCTAACTGACCCCTCTAGAACCTGTCCTTATCTGCCTTACCTATCTGGAGGCCTCCAGATGCAAAACTATGACTCACTCTGAGGTCAAATCCTTCTTGGAAGATCGTTTTGGAAGCAATGTTCAGCCATGTTTTAATAATGTCTATATCACCTACTACTATAAGCAGGCAGAGTGTAAATACAGTATAGAGCAAGCCACATTTGAACAGAATTTAGAATATAACGTCAAATATAAAGAACCATTAAAAATCACACCTAAACACCAGATATTCACTAGGTCACTAGCACACTCACTCTGCACTTCAATTATTTATATAAAACGTCTTTAGAAGTGCCTGGAAATGGCGTTTCACCTCATGAGTGTAACATCATTTGATAATTTGGCTGTTGACTAACAAAACTCAGTGCTTAGATGTAGTCTAAGTGGGTGCCTCTTGAGCGCTGAGCTGTTTATTACGGGTCTATGTTTAACTCTGCTGTGTCCTGTGTGTGGGCCCTCCTCTGGGGAGTAGCCAACATCGTATCATCACCACTGCCACAGGTCCAGACGAAAGACTCCCCCCTCCGTGCTCCTGGCCATCACCATGGCGATCAGTCCAAGTGCATCTCTCAGCAAGGCTGATCCGGTCAGGGGTTCCACCCACAAACCCCTGCGCCGGGCCGTATGGAGTTCCCCAGTCTGCAGTCGGCTGCAGGTGGTTAAGGATACACACACTCATGCACACACACACACACACACACACACACACACACACACACACACACACACACACACACACGCACCCTATTTCCCGTTAGCCAGTGTTTCAATTAGGTTGTGAGAGTCCACTGAACTCTTGCAGGAAGCCCAGTCATCGATGTTGGACCAGCACCTCAGCGACCTGCAGGCACTGTGGGTCTCCCATGGCTCGCAGTAGGCAGTAGTTTATCTGGTCTTCCCTCCCTGAATAGCAACCAGGGGGAGGGTCGGGGGTGGGGGGGGTGTGGTGGTGGGGGGTAGTGTCTGTTTGCATTAGACAGGATCACAAAGAGGCCCTGAGTGTTTGGGCAAGTCGCTGTTTGGACACAGCCGTCACGCCTCTCCTTTCACACTGAGGGACCTGCTCTGACGCCCGAAAAAGAGAACAAGCAGCTTGCAGAAGACAAGCAGGACTCACTATCCCAGAATTCCTGAGGTACGTTGAAGAGTCCACAGCCTCAGTGCCGGGCTCTCTCGGCTGAGCAGCGAGCAGAGAAACGCATCAGGGTTTGGACACGAAGCCTGTCCCACATTCTTTAAAAAGCTTTCGGTAAAACCACGTTCGTGCCAAGGTGGAGGCGAATGCCGGCGTAGTGTTTTCTTCCCTCGTGTTCTTCGCACTCTGTGATTTCTTTCTTAATTATAATCATGGCAGGACAACGACTGAGCAGAGTCAGAAAGCACTGGAGCTCGTGGCCGGCAGCCGCCCAAGGCACATTCCGCCCGCTTGACCGGCGTGCAGCCACAGACGTGTGCAGCCGGCTCCCAGGGCCCTGGCGACCCTCCCCGCCCTCGCCGCTCACGGCCCACCGGCTGCGAGACAAAGCGAGAGGGACCGCCCTCGGTCCACAAGCAGCGAATCCGACGCACGGATGAACGCGTCAGCGCTTCGCTTCGCGGCGGGCGGCCCGGTCGGCCGGCTCAGTGGGCAGATCCAGCGCCAGGCGTAAACGAACTGCCAGTGAGCAGAACCTCGGGCCCCACCGGGCTCTCCTGGCAAAGTGTCAAGAAAAGCAGCAACACTACCGGCCTGCTTGGACAGCAGAGGGTAGCCGGAGGGCCGGAGGGCCGGAGGGCGGCTACCCCCGCCCAGGGTTGCTCAACCGACCCCAGACCTGTGAGTGACCCTGTCCCAGCAGCGGGCGTGAAATTCCCCATTACGGCGCCTCTCCCTCTGGCCTCGGCGCTGGCTGCCTCGCAGGCCTGGGGCTCCCCTCCTCCCTGGAGAGAACCTGCGTTGTGCTGAGAATGAGACGTCATCCCGGGATCCCGATGGCCAGTCATGGGGGCAGCAGTGGAAACTGGAGCGACACCATGGAGTATCCCGCACTCTTTCACCTTTGTTTATGCTAAATCTGTGCATTGAAATAGTACAATTTATTTCACACAAAATTCCGAAAAAAAGACAAATATAAGGGATACACGTTTTCAAACGTCCTCTTGATCCGTCTCCCTTCAGCTCGGGCATTTACAGCAGGGTGGTTTGTCCTGTGTGGTGCTGTGAGATCATTCTGGACTATAACTGTGGCCGTGAGCCGTATACGAGCTCCTGAAGCGGTCTGGCCCGGTGGAGCGTTTTCCTCAGCGCCGGCCGGACGCAGATCCATGCCGAGGCCTCCTTGTCGGCACCCACTCATGGGAGCTCTTCAGCAGCGCAGCGGCAGCTGTGAGCCTGAGTTGAAGGATTGTTCGCAGGGGGAGCGTGTGGTATGTGGCCGTGTTTCTGGCCGGCGTGGCTGGGCGCTGGCGGGCCGGACCCTGACGTGATGGATGGGGCTTTGAAAGCTCTCGCCTTGCTGTGCGTCAGGGACCGTTAGCTACGCGCCGGCCCGTCTGTCTCAAACACTCGCACGCGTGCGCACACACACACACACATGCATACACACACACACACACACACACACACACACACACACACACACACACACACACACACACACACACACACACATTTCTGGGCCTTGTATTGCTCCTCTCATGGTCCCATTACTTACAAAGCTACCAGCAATGAGCTTGGAATGTGTGTGCGTGCGTGCGTGCGTGCGTGCGTGAGTGCATGAGTGCATGAGTGCGTGTGAGTGTGTGTGTGTGTGTGTGTGTGTGTGTGTGTGTGTGTGTGTGTGTGTGTGTGTGTGGGTGGGTGGACTAAGCTGGTCTGGTGCTGGACTGTGACTGGTCTGGGGCTGCACTGGAGCTGGACTGGAGCTGGACTGGGACTGGTCTGGAGCTGGACTGGGGCTGGACTGGGGCTGGTTTGGGACTGGTCTGGGGCTGGACTGGGGCTGGACTGGGGCTGGACTGGGGCTGGTCTGGGGCTGGACTGGGACTGGTCTGGAGCTGGACTGGGGCTGGTCTGGGGCTGGACTGGGACTGGTCTGGGGCTGGACTGGGGCTGGACTGGGACTGGTCTGGAGCTGGTCTGGGGCTGGTTTGGGACTGGTCTGGGGCTGGACTGGGGCTGGTCTGGGGCTGGACTGGGACTGGTCTGGGGCTAGACTGGGGCTGGACTGGGGCTGGACTGGGACTGGTCTGGACCTGGTCTGGGGCTGGTTTGGGACTGGTCTGGGGCTGGACTGGGGCTGGACTGGGGCTGGACTGGGGCTGGACTGGGGCTGGTTTGGGACAGGTCTGGGGCTGGACTGGGGCTGGTTTGGGACTGGACTGGGGCTGGTCTTCCCGACTCCCCTTCACTGCTTCTGCCTTTTGTCTGGCCTCTCACTCACTCACTCACTCACTCACTCACTCACTCACTCACTCACTCACTCACTCACTCACTCCCTCCCTCTCCCGCCCCACACACACACCCTCCCACACACTTGCACATAATTACTCACCGAGCTGGGTGACTTCTCACCACTCCTCCAAATGCAATGACGTGTTGTTGGCATGCTGTTGCTAGGCAACCGGGTCTCGTCGAGGGAATGTTCTGGAGCCTGGCTGTGAGGTTTCAAAAGGATTACTGTGGATCGGCCTCGCCACGAACCCGCCGTACCCGGCTAATCTCAGCTTTCTCATGTCTTCTTACTGAGCAGAAAAAATCTACACCAAGCTGGGTCACAAAACAGTTCAAGGGAGAATTTAAAAGTCTAAAACAGCATCGCTCAGTAGTTCTGAGCCCAGCACAGGACACAGCACTGAATATCGTCTGCTGGACCAACAAGAGTCAGCTAGCATGTGTCCAGGCTGGGTTAGACGACGGCTTTCCTGGACTGCACCACCAAGGTCCATGTGTCTCTTTTCAAACTGCTGTTCCCCTGAGACTACAGCATCTGCCCTGCGATTCACCGTCTCCATCATCTTCGACGTAGTTCACCTGCATCATGTGATGTCTCCTGCGTCTCCACCCTCAGGCTCTGCACCCCAGACACGTGCAGACGTGTACAGGCCCTGATGTGTACAGTCCCTGTCCAAATATTTGCACGGTTCCACAGCCAGAGGTTCATGACTATGAGGGGACACGCCGAGCAGTCCTGCACCCACCCGCCCGCGAACCCGTGGCTATTTCAAAGTTAAATCCGTACCCGCCCGGACCCGTTAATATTCTACCCGTTACCCACCCATGCCCGTGAAAAATCACACAAATCGAAAGTATTCCTAAAGAGCACTTTATTTTTCAATGCGCCTCTGAAAAAACGTCAGTACAACACAAAATAAAATATATGGTTGCAGTGCAGGAACAGTATTCCTATCTAAAAGTAGCAACTGGTAAAATACAAGAAAATTTGTGTAGCCAATCGGTGCAATAACACAATGCAAAACGAGAGGGAACAAATGCCAGTATAACAACTAAATAAAATCACATAGGTTCACAAATCTATCCTAGGTTACTGTGCAGGAACAGTATATCGTCCAAAGTCCCAGGTTTGAGCTGCGTTCTGCGCTCTTGGATCACAAATCCAGCGGAGGAAAAATCTCACTATAAATAAATAAGTCAGTATTAATATCAATTATCAATTATAATCAATTATTAATATTATAAAGAATTTATAAAATAGTATCATCATATTAACAAGTTTCAATAGTTTTTTTATTTGAATATTAATTTCATAGTGTAAATCATAATAAGTAAAAGAACCATTAAATGTGTAAATAAGTAGTAGATTATTGTGCTGGTACAACTGCAAATAGTTGTCCATAAACTGTCCATAAAAGAATGTAATTTGTCATTTGTTACTAAATATTTATTCAGTAGCTGATGTTATAAGTCATACTCAGAGGTGGGTAGGAACGCGTTACATTTACTCAAGTAGCTTTTTGGACAAAAATGTACTTGTAAGAGTAGTTTTAATATGAAAGACTTCTACTTTTTAAATATGTGCTGAGAAAAACGCGACTTTTACTCCGTTACAATCGGTTTTGCGCCGCGCACAACCGTTACTTTAGTTTTGTAAATAATTAGTCTTTTCAGTGAGAAAACTGACTAACGTCTTGTCACCCGAGTATGAGTGACCAATCAAATGAAGCCGGTCAGTCACGTGATCACATACGCAAACTTTCTCCACCTGTAGCAAGAAAGTATGGTGACAGGATAACCTACCGAGCATCCCTGACCTCATACAGCCATGTTTACATTACAAATGTGTAAAAAGGATAGTTAATGAGCTGTCAGTTGTGTCTGCCAAATGTGTGGACATTTCAGCCTACAAGAACTCAAGATCAAATCTGAGGAAACGCAATGCGATAAGTTTGCCGTATGTATAATTTTGTGTAATGCTATATCTCTGAGGCATAACGTTTGTATGATGTAATTATTAAATGTTACGCAGTGCAATACTAAAAACCAGTTCACACTCTTGAGTGTACACACTGGCAATATTATGATGATTAACTTTAGTTGTAGCTACACGTATTGGCTGACAGTCTCATCAGTTTGTGCCTTTGTGGAACACATTAAAGTTACACAGGCCTAATAATTAGGAACAAACTAAAATACATATTATTTATAATAAGTAATTTTTATATATTATATTTATTTATAATAAATTATTTTTGTTATCATTAAAAGTCACTGTTTCCAGTAATTCAATTTCCCATGATGTCATTTATTGACACGAGACAGTAGGCTACTCATTTACTCACTACTTGAGTAGCTTTTAATCAAAGTACTTTTTTACTTTTACTCAAGTAAATTGTTGGATGCATACTTTTACTTTTACTTGAGTAACATTTGGTTCAAGTAACAGTACTTTTACTTGAGTAAAATTGTTGAATACACTACCCACCTCTGGTCACACTAAAAATAAACTCATAATAGAATAAGGTTGTAGTAGTATTAAAATAATAAGACTTTTTTCAAAACCTATAGGGTTCTATGACAAGAACTATTTTACACACACACACACAAACACAACAACTACTACATACAACTCTATTACATACATCTACAATAATTTATGCATTTTATTATTAATTCTGTTGAGTAACCTGCATGTCATGTACATGCTAAAATCATCTGAAATAATTAATGTGAGAATAAACAGATTCTATAAGAACTGAATATAAAAAATAATAATAATAATAATTTTAATGCACTTCAGATTTTTTTTTGTTATCTTCTAGTTACATTGCATTTTAGTAACGTTTGTATTTCTTGGTAGTTATAACTTGCTACCATTATTTTACCATTTATTTACTGACATGAATTATTATTTACCTGCATTAAATTATTAATTAATTTATGGATATGGTAACATGAACAGTGTTACCATATTATTGCCCATTTCTTTATTTTTAAATTGCTACAATTACACCTACATTATTATATAAATATACATGCTAGTTCTATATCGTACATCGAGTAGTATTATGTTTAATGTTTGCTATAATTAATAAACAGCCAATCGAACTAATGGATCGTAGTTTGTGTTATGAAAAAGAGGACCTGGGGACCGAGGACAGGGTAAAGGTCTGGGGACTGAGGACAGGGTAAAGTCCTAGGGACTGAGGACAGGGTAAAGGCCTGGGGACTGAGGACAGGGTAAAGGTCTGGGGACTGAGGACAGGGTAAAGGCCTGGGGACTGAGGACAGGGTAAAGGTCTGGGGACTGAGGACAGGGTAAAGTCCTGGGAACTGAGGACAGGGTAAAGGCCTGGGAACTGAGGACAGGGTAAAGGCCTGGGAACTGAGGACAGGGTAAAGGCCTGGGAACTGAGGACAGGGTAAAGGTCTGGGGACTGAGGACAGGGTAAAGGCCTGGGGACTGAGGACAGGGTAAAGGCCTGGGGACTGAGGACAGGGTAAAGGTCTGGGGACTGAGGACAGGGTAAAGGCCTGGGGACTGAGGACAGGGTAAAGGTCTGGGGACTGAGGACAGGGTAAAGGCCTGGGGACTAAGGACAGGGTAAAGGCCTGGGGACTGAGGACAGGGTAAAGGCCTGGGGACTGAGGACAGGGTAAAGGTCTGGGGACTGAGGACAGGGTAAAGGCCTGGGGACTGAGGACAGGGTAAAGGTCTGGGGACTGAGGACCATAGGAGAGACCCACATTAGCGGAGAGGACGGCTCTAATTAAGTAGTGGAAAACAGGATGGAGACATTATGAATGATGAATGAGGTGAAGACAAGCCTCCCTTCATCAGAGATATAGGAGAGGTTCCCCACCACAGGAGAGAGAGAGAGAGAGAGGCTACAGCTGCTCCAATCCATTATCCACCACCTCTCATATCCATCACTCTGCATTAGTCTACTGCTTTTACAGAAGCACATTTCGTGCCGCGTCCGAGAGTTTGTATTAACGCCACGCAGGATTCAGACCGACTGCGTGTGCAAACCTTCTTAGGTCACCTGCTGTGCCTTTGTGATGTTTTGATTAGCCTTTTAGATGTAACATGCCTTCTGATGTTGTTCGAGCAGTTTGGAGCTCTGTGGTTTAATACTACCAGTAGGACTCCCAGTCCAGCAGTAAGGCACCCAGGAAGCTGCAGACAGGAAGTGTCCTCCTGAGATGGAGACACGGTCAGCCGAGGAAGCTGTCCTCCTGCACTGGGCCCATCTGGCTTCCTCCCAGGCCTGTCAAGGGAACTCTGGGTAAGGCAGAGTCTCTAATCTCCTGGACGACAGAGGCAGCCCACTCATCCTGCAGAGCGCTCATTGTGTCAAAACACCAAGACTTCCTGTCTCCGGCTGCTGCTGGTGCACAAAGTGATGCAGTGTGTGTGTGTGTGTGTGTGTGTGTGTGTGTGTGTGTGTGTGTGTGTGTGTGTGTGTGTGTGTGTGTGTGTGTGTGTGAGAGAGAGACACTTTCTTCCACCATCCTCTTTCTCAGACATCTGCTTCACTTCATCACACTTTATGTCCTGCTAAGCTTGCAGGCAATGCCAGAGGCCATGACAGCTAGTGTGCCTAACCGCAGATGTGTGGGGTTCCCTGGGTGAGGCTAGGGGCCAGCCAACACCTCCACACACGGGTGCAGGGGGGCACTGAAGGACCGGCTGGCCCGGTTAGCAGCCAACAATCATTTAGAGATTGGTGGCTGTGGGGGCTCTGGAGCTCCAGAACACACATAGCTAGCCAGCTCCAGAACCTCCACTCTAGGTGGTGCATGAGTAAAGCTCCACTGCTCATTTAAACGACACAGTGCCTGGATGCTATAATACTTCACCTGTAACGACCTTTCCAATACATCCAATCACTGAACGTCAAATGAGGCATGAAATCGCGAAGGCGGATGACTGCATGGGGTGGTGGAGAACAGGAGGGAGATGTTTAATTCTTCTCCGGTCGTCTGGGCTGTGGCCAGGCCTGAGATCGAGGGTGAGCAGGTCGGGAAGGAGAGGGAGTGATTTACTGCGCCGGAGAGGGAAGAGAACAGCCAGTTTCCTCCCCGGCCAGACGGGAACAGCTCTATACAGCCCTACAGTCTGCAACATGCAGGAATAAATCTCCAGCTAAACAGGCAGCAGCGATCCTCATGACTAGCCCATATTATACTGCCAAATACTGTGGTTATTGACCACCATCTTGCCCACTAATACAGTACATGTCCAGAACAGGCTCGCAAATGTCACATCTACTGCCTAGGAGAACTACATATCCCAGAATTCTGTCGTTTGGACGAGATATCTGTTTTTTGAGGACACCTGTGTATGGTTTTGTTAATTACACTGCCTACTTAATTCGGCATGGCCTGGTTACTCTGCCAATCCAAGCGTAGTGATTTCTCTTTTGGTCTCTGGATCAGTCTGGTCATTTGAACTCCTTATTTTTTGCTCATCATTTTCTCCTTTAGCTTAGCCCTTGCCTGCTTTGTTAGCTGCTTATTTCTTTAACTCTGGTTGTGACTTAGTCTGGTTTTGGATTTCCGTTTGTTATTCTATTAAACGTTTGGAATCCTGCTGACTCCATTCTGTCTGCCAAACCGTGACACACTGTAGGATTTCAGGGGTGAGCTTGGTAATCGTTTTCTATTGAATATTACACCAACCTGGCGCAGTGTTGTCAGAATACCAGAAAACCAGAATGGCACAGCAAAAATGTTTTCATTGCTCGTTAAAATAAACACCTCTGTCTGCCCATGAGACAGTTCCCAGCTCCCAAAGACAGAAAACCTTTATCTTCATTTGCATGGAGCGGGGTCAGTATCTTAGGCAGAGCCGGAGTGGCTAATCGGGAGATTCGGGAGGATTCCCGATGGGCCGGCTCATGTCAATCTCTAGTTTGGGCCGATTAGGAGGGAAAAAAAAATTTGGGCCGGATTTTGACATGAATTTCCCGGGCTGAAAAAGTGGCCCACTCCGGCCCTGATCTTAGGTCAGTAAATCCCTTCGTTTCTATAACAGTTGGTCACGAGCATTTGTCAGTAGCACTCCCAGTTCCTCATCCCCTGAATTCTTACGATTACCATGGCAACATTCATCTCCCATACCAGATTCCCCTCACCTTGCATTAATTTCGCTGTAGGATTCCCCGAACAACGCACTGCAAAGCTATGCCAGACACGTGTTTGCAGATCTGAACATTCATACTCTGACCTGTGTTTTCTGGTATTTTGAAATATCTTAATCAATTCATAGAAATGTCATCTGTAAGTCTTTGTTTTGCACAGAACAAAAATTAAGTAAGTAACTAAATAAGATTGCTCAGTCCAGCACAGGATATATAAACTAAAATAATATAAACCACACTTCTGTATTCTGTATTATATGACTTTGCACCTAATATCTATAAAAGTGAAGTAACATTTTTAAAAGACTGGTATAATGGGAAATGGGAAGTCACACTCACAACGAAACACTTTACTCGTACTGGGTGAAGAAAGACTTCAGTTCCCAGTCAGGGCCTCTGGCATTATGGGTATGGTTCTGCAGTAAAAACGTGGGGTTGTTTTATGTCAATATAAGGGAAAGTTCCAGAACTTCACAGCACCAACAGCATGTAAACAACGGCCAGCACGGATGATTTGGCGAGTCACTGTACTGTCTCTCCGTTGAAGGACATGTAAATAACGGCCAGCTCGGATGATTTGACTAGTTATAGTCCTGTCTTGCTTGACACGTCTGCAGAGCTGTTCCAATTACACAGGCTCAGCTCAGTTTCTGCACAGCACCACGGCAGCGTCACTAAATCAGGAAGAGAGTCGCCACCCTTCACCCGAGGGCAAACCGCTTGTCCCTCTCTAGCAGACGGCACGGGCGGACTCTACAGAACACTACAGTCTCATCCACTGTAAGAGAACAGGCCCGACTGGGAGCAAAAACCCTTGCCTCAGACAACCCAACATCCAAAGATTTGAACCCGAAACATTATGCACAGTTCTTATAGAAAGGGCAGTTTCATCTTCAGGGAACCTGGTCTTGTATGTCTTGTAGTGTCTTGTGTGTTTTGCGTATTAGTGGTTTGTATGCTAATGTTTGCCTATGGTATGGCTGTTATGTGTACATAACTAAGTCTGCAGAACCTGGCCGAGCCTGAGGGGTATTATACGTTTGGCTGTTCAGCTGGGCTTCCTGGCAAGCACTCTACCACACAGCTGTCAACTGGCTCACAGATGCATGCAGACACATATGTGTATAGCCATACAGTGGTGGGAAAATGTTTGCAAATTCTTTAGAATCATCTGGATCTCTGCACGAATGGCTCGAAAAGTGTGATCAGATGTCCATAGGAGTCATGATGATAAATAATAAAAACTAGAACATAAATCTTTATTGAAGAAAACGGTTTCAACTGTCAAGATCACTCAGGAGAAACGTAAGGAAACTTGTAGAATGCTGACCACTTTTAATGGAGGGTAACTCCAGGTCTGGGTGACAGGAGAAGCCCGTGGTGTCTTTCTGAGGCCTTAAAACCCGAAACTTATCCATAATTACACAAATAAGAAATTGAAGTGGAATTGAGAATAGAGAGGTGAACGAGTGAATCTGTTCTGTATTTTAGAATCACCATGTCAGAGTCCCAACCTCAGTCGTGTTGAAATGCTGTGGCATGGTCCAAACACTCGAGAAAGACAATTCAAACTCAAACTTAAAATGTGTCCCAGTAACTGTGGACAGCATTTGGTTGAGGTTACTGCCAATACAGAAAGTTTGCACTAGTTACTAACTCGTAGTGAACACATGCTTTCTGCATCAATGACCTTACTGTTTAAACCATGTGTCCATGTCATTAAATAAGACCACCATCATTAGTTTGGCTTCATAGTTGCTCGAGCAGATATCCGGATCATTCCAGCAGTTTCGCAAATGCTTTCGTCACACGTGCTCTCAAAGGCAAACACATTTGCACTGTTTATGGGCACTGGAACACCACGTGAAGGAGCTACAGTAGTAAATCAGGGACACATGACCTGAAGGAGAGGACGATGACGAAACGCAGCGGTGGCGCCCTCCAGAAAGTGGTTCACGTGCCTGTTGGTATCGTCCTAGCAACAACGGGACTGACCCGGCCGAGGTGCTCTGGGATTTTTGGGACATGTCTGGAATGCTGTCTTGGGGGTACTAGAGTTAGAGGTTGTGGTGGTGAGGGGAGTGGTGGGGTAGTTGTGGTGGGGCAGTTGTGTTTGGGGGCGGGATGGCGGTGGGATTGTGCCCAGCTTGCTGGATTGCAGGTTCCAGTCCATTGGCAGAGCAGACTTCCTTCCTGCAGGGCAGGATTGGTATGTAAAGGTTGTGTCCTGCCACAGGGAACTTGCTGGCACTCTGCTGTTCGAATATAAACCAGATCTCTCTCCCTTTCTTCAGCGTGAAAGGAGGCCTATGAATGTGGTGCTCATTTGTGTTTGGTGTTCTCAGTGACCTCTACTCCTGCTCTGTAATGAATGACCATGCATTCGAGTGTTTGGGGAAATACGTTTGATGTCGATTTTTGGTACCCCCCCCAACTTCCTGAACCTAAAGCATGATTGAATATGTTGTGCTGAAATAATAGGGTGTTGCCTTCGTTTTGGACATGCACATGATTTTCGGTTTGCTCAGACCTTGCTGACTCTTTAGATAGACTAGACCTGTATCGCACGTCCACACACACACAACCACAGACGTACACACACTCTCTAACTGTGCGCAGTGCTCTTTAGTAGTCCATATTGCTCAAGGTAGCCAAAGGTTCTGTTCACTGTAGGCTTAAAGAGTTCTGACGTTCCATCAGGCCACAAAAGGCCAGTGCTGCAGTCACATAAAGAGTCTTTGTGACTATGCACACTCCATAAATCACTGTCACCTCCATCGCCAATTCCCCAACTCTAGATAGCCTATAACACTCGCAGCAGTCATCACACAAAAGGCTCTGTGGCTTAAGGTGAACACACTGCATTATGGGTCACTGCAGACTGCCTTGCTTAAAAGGGGATACTAATTCTGTAAATGCTACTGTGTACAGCAACAACGTACTGGACTACACCAGCATTTTGGTATTGTGCTTGAACTGAATAGGCAGCGGGAAGAACAGGGTGGTTGTGTGTGCACTGGTGACACGGGCGATGCTAACGCACAGATCCGCTGACTCACACACGGCCTTCACACACCTGCTTGAGTATTTTCACCACGGCCCTGGACAGTCCAGCAGTGTTGCCGTGGTGACAGCTGGATGAAGAACAGACCTGGTAAGCAAGGCCGGCTACATTGGCCTGTACTACAGCACGCACACGCGTTTGCACACATAAGCAATGTATATATGTATACACACACACACACACACACACAGCACATAAGAAGGAGAAAAATTAGTTTTCAACCGTAGACAGCTTGGTCAGTTCAAGAAAGAGGATGCCACAGGTGGTGTCTTCAGAGAGAGGGCATAACGGAAGGAGGTGGTGCAGAGACAGAGAGAGAGAGGGGCAGGTCGTAGTTGGCTTTGAGAGGGAGGGGTGGGTGGAGAGGGTGGAGAGACAGAGAGAGAGAGGGGCAGGTCGTAGTTGGCTTTGAGAGGGAGGGGTGGGTGGAGAGGGTGGAGAGACAGAGAGAGAGAGGGGCAGGTCGTAGTTGGCTTTGAGAGGGAGGGGTGGGTGGAGAGGGTGGAGAGACAGAGAGAGAGAGGGGCAGGTCGTAGTTGGCTTTGAGAGGGAGGGGTGGGTGGAGAGGGTGGAGAGACAGTGGTCAGTGAGCTCTCAGTAAGGCTTGGAGCTCCTCTTACTGACGTGACTTTAAAGAACTGAACTTCCCCTATCTGGTGGAGGTTTATCACCATGAGAGGTGGCAAAGAACACCAAGTCCTGTGTGTGTGTATGTGTGCACACTTTGCATGTTTGTGTGTGTGAGAGTGTGTATGCATACACTTTGTTTTGCATATTTGTGTGTATACACGTTGCTTGCATGTTTGTGTGAGCATGTACATTTTTGCAATTCCTGGTAAGCACCATAAACCTCACTATACTGCTTTTATGTTTGGTCATGGTCATACTTTTTGGCATGACTATTAAATTAATCTGTGTGTGTGTGTGTGTGTGTGTGTGTGTGTGTGTGTGTGTGTGTGTGTGTGTGTGTGTGTGTGTGTGTGTGTGCGTTGGTTTATGTGGTTTACAGAGACTTTTCACCTGATTACATACCGACATTACCAGGACATTTGGGTTTATCAGGACAGGGCTGGTGTCCTCATAATTCCAGCACTGTAGATGGTCTTATCTAAGTGAGAGAAGCTCCCTCTCAAATTTTGGGGCCATGTCCTTATACACCATAAAACCATGAAAATCGCTTTACACAGTGTTGTCCCAGAATTTAGTATAGCGCCCCCTGTAGCCTGGTGTCGGAAAAGCTCCTGTGTGCCCTCAGTGTTACGATTTGCGATTTCTGATTGGTTGGGCTTTAAACTGACTACTCAAGCTGTAATTGGCTAAAAGCTCTGTCAATCATGCCAGTGTTATCTGATCAGTGGGCGGAGTTTCACTACGCAGATGCCACGTCATACTAATCATCCCATAATTTCTAAAGGCTGGAAAATCAGGTAAGGTAATGACCTTTATAAATACAAACACTGTTGTTGTATAATTGCTAAACATTTATTAATACTTTAGATTTGTCTGAATGATAAATTAAGCTTTATGTTGGGTCTTAGAAAGCTATTTGTCCCGACTACAAAAACGCTGATTTCCTCTAACATTTCCATGGGCTTGTAGTATAACTAATTACTTAGCTAGTCTAGTCTACTCTTTAATACAACATAGAATGAGTAGCTCTAGCCTGTTGGGTTAGAGCACAAACATTTATCACAAACATTTATCAGTGCTTTGATGCTTCTACATGAGAAAGTATGCTGTACTTGATGTTTTAGAAAGCCAATTATCACCGCGATTATAATGCTAATTTCCGCTAGCATGCCTATGGGATTTCCAATATAACGTTAGCATCAAGCTAATTGTGTTATATAATTTCTCAGCTAATCACACCAGCACAGTCTATATACAATATAGCAGGTATCACCAAATGGCGGACCGCGGTCCGGATCCGGACCCGAACGCCGTCCTGTCCGGACCCAATCACATTCCTGATTAACTGGATACGGACCCAAATGCCAAAAAAATTTTAACGGGAGACTATATTTTAAACCGGAGAATTTATTTTCAGACGAGTGTTACGTTCGCGCCCCCCCCCCCCCAACTTTCGTTCGCCACCGCGGACCCGGACCTAAGGTCTGGGCTATCTGCCAAAAATGGACCGCGGAAAGATTTAATTGATTACCCCTGCAATATAGAATGAGTAGCGCTAGCTTCAATGCCGTAATTTAAAATGTTTAAATGATTATTTTGATTTAGAATTCATTTGTTACTAAACATGTCACCCCATTTGAGTAGTAGTAGCCTATAAGCTTGTCAGCTAGCTAGCCAGTGTTAGGGAGTGTTCTGTGACTGGGTGAGTGCTTGGTTAGTTCAGTTATTTTCTCACTTTTGTTGGGTTTAATCTGCATGAATATGTGGTCTAGTCTACTCTTTAATACAACATAGAATGAGTAGCTCTAGCCTGCTGGGTTAGATCACAAACATTTATCACAGCTTTGATGCTTCTACATGAGAAAGTATGCTGTACTTGATGTTTTAGAAAGTCAATTAGCACCGCGATTATAATGCTAACTTCCGCTAGCATGTCTATGGGATTTCCAATATAACGTTAGCATCAAGCTAATTGTGTTATATAATTTCTTAGCTAATCACACCAGCACAGTCTATATACAATATAGAATGAGTAGCGCTAGCTTCAATGCCGTAATTTAAAATGTTTCAATGATTATTTTGATTTAGAATTCATTTGTTACTAAACATGTCACCCCATCTGAGTAGTAGTAGCCTATAAGCTTGTCAGCTAGCTAGCCAGTGTTAGGGAGTGTTCTGTGACTGGGTGAGTGCTAGGTTAGTTCAGTTATTTTCTCACTTTTGTTGGGTTTAATCTGCATGAATATGTGCTCTAAAGTTTATGATGTTTACTGTATTTGAATATATCATCATACAATTTAAAATGCCATTCATATTTGTAGATAACTATCTCAGGTAGTTCAGCTCCCCCAAATCACATTGTGAGCATGAATAAAATCCCCTGTAGTGGTTATTAATGGTTGGTTAGTTTGTACTTGTCATTAAGTCAGTCTACATTGTTTTTTCTTTGCAAACTATACAACACTAATTAGATAAAGCCAAAAAGACACACACACAATCACAAAAATCACAAAAGACAGTTATGTATTTTCAGTAACCTTATTACCAGCATGTTCTTATGACAGTTGGCCCTGCATTGTTTATATGCTGTGAATTAAGTGAACTCACTCATCACAGCACTCCAGCCATTCAGAAACTCATAACTGTTCAAAAATGCAGAAATGTGGGCTAATATGTTAGCTATAAGTCCTGAACAATCAAATAAACAAGACTAAGATGTATTTAATGATATGAAAGAGCAAAGTAAAACTTAAGATTTTTTTTTGCTAGGAAGAGTAGCACTTGAGTTGCCATGGAGCTGAGGAAGAGAAAGCTTAATCCAAAAGAGGAGGCTGCATATTTTACATCTGCTTGTAAAGACAAAGACGGGTTTGATGTGAAGTATATAAATCCGGATAAAGGTAATTTAATATTAATGCGTAATAGCATGTATTTGTTTTGCATTGTTGTGGTTTAATGTGATGTTTTCCAATAGCAACAAGAAGTCCAGGACTGGGAAGACCCAGCTTGACATGTTCTCTGTTTTCTCATGTAGGCCGTGGAGTTTTCAGCTGTGTCCATTTTGATAAGGGAGATTTTCTTTTGGAATACAGAGGGGACCTAATAAACAAACATGAATGTGAAAGAAGACAGAGAATATATAAAGAAGCACTGAAAGTTTTCATGTTTGAATTTCGTTACAATGGAAAGCTTTTTTGGTATGTATATTATACTCGCTTGTAGCTACACACTGACCAGTCACTTCATTAAGTCCACCTGTTTGTATCCACACTCATGCATTTGATTAGTACAACTTACCATATGTATGGTTTTTATAGTTCTACAATAAAAGAATATAATCCAGTGGTTTCTTTGCATACTTTGCCTCCTTTCACCCTCTTTAGTGGTCAGGACTCCCAGTGTGACTGCATTGATGAGAATGATCTACCACTGTGGTGGTCCTGACCATTGAAGAACAGGGTGAAGGGGACTTGTAAAGTATGCAGACAAACTGAAGTAATTGATAGAATGTAACTGTAGAACAATAAAGAGCACCTTGAAGTGGTGCTGAATAAATTGATAATGAGTGTAAATACAAGGAGGTGTACATGACGTGGTTGTGTGGTGTTTATTTTTGAGGTTATGCTGTGATAAAAAAAAGATATTCCTTTATTCATTGTAAAAAAAATGGTCTCTTATGCTTTATTTTAATGTTTCAGTGTTGATGCTTCTTTGGAAGATAAGTCTCTTGGGAGACTTGTGAATGATGACCATGTTAGCCCAAACAGCAAAATGAAAACAATCAGAGTAGCGGGAAAACCCCATTTGTGTTTATTTGCAACAAGGAGCATTAGTCCTGGAGAAGAGATCACATACAACTACGGAGACTCTGAATGGCCATGGAGATGCAAGGTATTAAGATATGAGCATTCACTATAATTAAAGCAACATTCCATATGCAGATATATTTAAATAAATTCAGTGAGTGTATTTGAGCTGTGCATGGCTCAGACGTGTCCTGTGAGTGCAGTGTGTTTAAGGATATTAAGAATTTGCTGGTCAAGCTTAATCCATGAGTCAATGTGTGTCACAGGAACCTTCTATATAAGGACATTGCTACATATTGTAACTGCAGCGTTTGCCGGGATATTGTGTGCACTAGGTTGAGGTTGAGTTAAGCATAGACCTGTTTTGTAAGCTGCAGAGTCTCTTGCTCGTTGTAAGGTGCAGAGTCTCAGACAGACTACAGAGTCTCTTGCTGTCTTCAAACGTAGATCGAAATGTAGACCTGTTTCTTGAGTACTTAAAATGAGCACTAACTCAACGAATAACACTTGTAGTCTGTTCTTAAATTGTATGTCTCCTGTTTAAGTGAGCCTGTTTTAATCAAAATACTAGGTAATGGCATTGATTCCTGTGCATGTTAATGTCAACCAGTTAATGTTGATAAGTATAGTGTAGGACAAAATTGTGGTCTCGAGGGACTTCTTTTTCTGAAGCCGTAGTTTGTCACAGATTATCTTGCATATTGTTTACACACCATTTCCATATACTGACAACACATGACCATAGTCCACTGGTAACTAGCAATGATGCAGGTGGTATCTTGACTCTGAAACGTCTTCAGGCTGTTCCTGGAAAAGAACCTGTTGCCAGTGCTACAATGGCTACCTTATCACCTGACAAAGAGCCACGACAGGTAATTTGTATTTCCATACCATTCTTAATTACCTTTTGATCCCACAAATCTATTTTTGAAGGATTGTTACACAAAAATCTGCTGTCCACAACAGCAGATGTAGATAAATGCATTTCAGGTATCATTTACTGTCAAATTTTGTTACATAAGGAATAGCAGTAAGTTAGTCAGGGCTTTTAAAAGATAACACTTTTTACTTTCCTTCAAGAATGTTTGGGGTCACATTTCTGAATCTTATTTGTGTTTCTAGAATTTAGCTGAGATGGATGCTGAGGAAACAACTTCTGCACCACTGACCATGAAGGACCAGTTGTGGACTGAGGAGCACCATTCACAGATTCCATATGAAGTAGCACAAGAGGTAATTTTGAGATACAATGCTGTGATTTTCAGAAAAATGTGGCACATTTTTTTGGAGTTACAGTAAACAATTCACTATGTGATCGCCTCAAATCTTTTATGGTCCCTGAGGAAGAAAGAACTATAAAAATTATGTCAGATTATGAACCCCTGCATTCACTAGCAGAACTTGATGAGTTCAGTGAATGGAAGTTGCCTGAATGTTGTGTTGTATTGGCTAAATCCTTAATATGTGTATTTAAGGTTGTGTTTGACCATGACCTGTTATGAGAGAACATCGTGTTTAATGAGGACAGTGACAGAATATCTCAAAGTGCTTTGTCTTTACTTAAGGAATATTCATGTGTCAATGTGTGTGACAGCAACCTTTAATGTCAGGACACTACAACTTATTGTAACTGCAGTGTTTGCTACGATAATGTGTGTACCAGGTTGTGTTAAGTTTGGACCTGTTTTGTAAGCACGCTGTGGTTTACAGGAAGGCTGTAGTAGTTTATCAGTGCATGTTGATGGCAGCCAGTTAATGTGTATAGTGTATAGTGTATGACGTGATTGTGGTCTCGAGGGACTTCTTTTTCTGAAAATATATTTCACATCACAGACTCTCTTGCACATTGTTTTCACACCATTTCCATATACTGACATCACAGGAACATGGTGCACTGGTGCTTACCAATGATACAGTGATAGTGGTATCTTGTTTCTGTAACATTTTTAGGCCATTTCTGCAAAAGGACCAGTTGCCAGTGCTACAATGGCTACCTTATCACCTGACAAAGAGCCACGACAGGTAATTTGTATTGACATACTATTCTTAATTGCCATTTGATCCCACAAATCTATTTTTGAGGACCTGTTGCACAAACATTTGCTGTCCACAACAGCAGATTTGTATAAATGCATTTCAGTTATCATTTACGGTCAAATTGTATTACCCAAGGAATAGCAGTAAGTTAGTCAGGGTTTTTAAAAGATAACACTTTTTACTTTCCTTCAGGAATGTTTGGGGTCACATTTCTGAATCTTATTTGTGTTTCTAGAATTTAGCTGAGATGGATGCTGAGGAAACAACTTCTGCACCACTGACCATGAAGGACCAGTTGTGGACTGAGGAGCACCATTCACAGATTCCATATGAAGTAGCACAAGAGGTAATTTTGAGACACAATGCTGTGATTTTCAGAAAAATGTGGCACATTTTTTTGGAGTTACAGTAAACAATTCACTATGTGATCGCCTCAAATCTTTTATGGTCCCTGAGGAAGAAAGAACTATAAAAATTATGTCAGATTATGAACCCCTGCATTCACTAGCAGAACTTGATTGAGTTCAGTGAATGGAAGTTGCCTGAATGTTGTGTTGTATTGGCTAAATCCTTAATATGTGTATTTAAGATTGTGTTTGACCATGACCTGTTATGAGAGAACATCGTGTTTAATGAGGACAGTGACAGAATATCTCAAAGTGCTTTGTCTTTACTTAAGGAATATTCATGTGTCAATGTGTGTGACAGCAACCTTTAATATCAGGACACTACAACTTATTGTAACTGCAGTGTTTGCTACGATAATGTGTGTACCAGGTTGTGTTAAGTTTGGACCTGTTTTGTAAGCACGCTGTGGTTTACAGGAAGGCTGTAGTAGTTTATCAGTGCATGTTAATGGCAGCCAGTTAATGTGTATAGTGTATAGTGTATGACGTGATTGTGGTCTCAAGGGACTTCTTTTTCTGAAAATATATTTCACATCACAGACTGGATAATTACATTTCAGTTATCATTTACGGTCAAATTGTATTACCCAAGGAATAGTACAGTTTTTCTCAGTCGATTTGGTTCATTTCTCACATCATGCTTTACATTGGCATCACAACTTTCTCAAAACAGTTAATGCAAACAGCAAAACTCAATGAAATACCTGTAAAAGCACACACTTCACTCAAAATTCTTTGTTTTTGCCCCAAAAGCAAATTTTTAGGTCAGTCAATTTGTCAGTGCCATCAGAATATCTAGTCTGTGTGCCATTGCCTATGAACAAGGTCAAAATACTTAGTCATGTTGTCAGTGCAACTATAAGTCACAGTCAGTGTAGACTGTATATTCTGATGGAAACTAGCTAAGCTTTTGATTTCAAGAACGCTGCACCTTCCAACGACCAGCTTCAGCCATTGTAAGACCACGACTTACATGTAAGACATGGTCCACAATTGTTGCCCTTATTTCACTGTTTTGTCCCCTTAGCCTTATACCACACTTACTTACTCCTCTTATTGGCTGTTCACCCTTCCATTATGAGACTTTGTGATACTGCAGTGTTTAGTGTCTATAAATGTTTGCCAATTACAGTAAAGGTTCATGAGACGCACCTCTGACCTATGGTTGAGACCATTGATTGATCTAAGCCTTCACCAATTCCCTTTCTTACTGTAACTGAATGTTCACTTGCAAACAATCTAATCAAATTAGGATAAATTACCAAAATGTAACAAACAAATAACCTAAATAAATAAATGTAAAATGATGCCTTAGAGATTATGACAACATGTTCAGCACTTTTGCATATAATGACCTAGGCGATGACCTAAAGATAAAATGTTTTGGAGGGTAAGACAATTCAACAAACAATCCTTACAACACATTTTGATAAACATGTCATAAGCAACTGATAATGTAAGAAACAACAGACAATTGTCCATGTCCTTTTGCAATATGTACAAAAGCATTTGCAAAATGTTAAACACAATGAGAAATGCAATTATGATGTGCACAAGTGACAAGGAGATGTGGAGACTGAATGAACAGTTTTGAGAATTTCAATTCTGATCTGAGAAATGAACCAAAGCGACTGAGAAAAACTGTAATAGGTTAGTGAGGGTTTTTAAAACCTAGCCACTAGGGTGCACACACCATTGTATTTTAGTGCTGGTCCCAAGCCCGGATAAATAGGGAAGGTTGCGTCAGGAAGGGCATCCGGTGTAAAAACTGCGCCAAATCAAATGATGCAGATCAAAAATAGAAATTCCATACCGGATCGGTCGAGGCCCGGGTTAACAACGACCACCACTGGTGCTGTTGTCCAACAGGGCATTAGTGGAAATTGGACTACTGTTGGGACAAGGAGGAGGAGGAGAGGGGGGAAGAGGGTTCTGAAGCTGAAGGAGAGGAGGCAGAGCAGGAAGGTGGAGGTTAGAGTTGGTACGTTGAATGTGGGCTCTATGACAGGTAAAGGGAGAGAGCTAGTTGATGCGATGGAGAGGAGGAAGATAGATGTACTGTGTGTACAGGAGACCAAGTGGAAGGGGAGCAAGACCAGGAGCATTGGTGGTGGCTTCAAACTATTCTATCATGGTGTAGACAGGAAGAGAAATGGAGTAGGGGTAATCCTGAAGGATGAGTTTAGTAAGAGTGTAGTGGAGGTAAAGAGAGTAAGTGACAGGGTGAACTGTGTAAAGATAGAGATTGGTAGGGTGATAGTGAATGTCATCAGTGCTTATGCTCCTCAGGTAGGTTGTGATGTGGAGGAGAAAGAAGAATTCTGGAGAGAGTTAGATGAAGTTGTTTTGCAGGTTCCTAAAGAAGAGAGAGTGGTTATTGGAGCAGATTTAAACGGACATGTTGGTGGAGGGAACAGTGGTGATGAGGAGGTGTTGGGTAGATATGGTGTTAATGAAAAGAATACGGAAGGACAAATGGTGGTAGATTTTGCTAAAAGGATAAAGATGGCTGTAGTTAACACTTTACGAAAAAGGAAGAGCACAGGGTAACATATAAGAGTGGGGAAAGATGCACACAGGTCGACTATATCCTCTGTAGGAGACGAAACCTGAAAGAGGTTAGTGATTGCAAGGTGTTACCAGGGGAGAGTGTAGCTAAACAGCATAGGATGGTGATATGTAGGATGGTTTTGGAGGTGAAGAAGAGGAAGAGAGTGAGAGTGGAACCTAAGATCAGGTGGTGGAAGTTAAAAGATGAAGACTGTGGTGTAAAATTCAGAGATGAGGTGAGGCAGGTACTGGGTAACGGTGGTGGTGTTCTGGATACCTGGGATGAGACTTCAAATGCAGTGAGGGATGTGGCTAGGAAGGTACTTGGTGTGACTTCAGGACAGAGGAAGATAGACAATGAGTTGTGGTGGTGGAATGAGGAGGTTCAGGATAGTTTGAGAGGAAAGCGGTTGGCTAAAAATAATTGGGATTTTCAGCGAGATGAAGAAAGTAGACAGAGGTACAAGGAGAGGTGTCGTAAGGCAAAGAGAGCAGTGGCAGAAGCTAAAGAGAAGGCATATAGCAAGCTGTATGAGAAGTTGAACACTAAGGAAGGGGAAAATGATCTGTACAGATTGGCCAGACAGAGAAACCGTGATGGGCATGATGTGCAGCAGGTTAGGATGATAAAGGATAAAGATGGAAATGTGTTGTCTGGTGAGGAGAGTGTCTTGGGAAGGTGGAAGGAGTATTTTGAGGAACTGAATAATCAAGAGAATGAAAGGGAAAGAAGGTTAGAAGAGGTAGAGGTTATGAATCAGGAAGTGCCTCGGGTGAGCAAGGAGGAAGTAAGGGCTGCAATTCGGAGAATGAAGTGTGGTAAGGCAGTTGGACGGGATGATATTCCTGTGGAGGCATGGACATGTTTGGGAAAGACAGCAGTGGAGTTTTTGACTGGGTTATTTAACAGAATCTTGGAAGGTCAGAAGATGCCTGAGGAGTGGAGACTAAGCATAATGGTGCCAATTTTCAAGAATAAGGGCGATGGTCAGAGCTGTAGTAATTACAGGGGAATAAAGTTGATCAGTCACAGCCTGAAAATCTGGGAAAGAGTAGTGGAAGCTAGGCTTAGAGGAGAGGTAGAGATCTGTGAGCAGCAGTATGGTTTCATGCCAGCTAAGTGCACCACAGATGCTATGTTTGCTTTGAGAGTGTTAATAGAGAAGTATAGGGAAGGACAGAAGGAGTTACATTGTGTGTTTGTTGACTTAGAGAAAGCTTATGATAGAGTACCAAGACAGGAGCTGTGGTATTGTATGAGGAAGTCAGGAGTAGCAGAAAAGTATGTGAGGGTAGTGCAGGATATGTATGAGAACGGTGTGACAGCAGTGAGATGTGCGATAGGAATGACAGACGAGTTTAAAGTGGGGGTAGGACTACATCAGGGATCAGCCCTGAGTCCCTTCCTGTTCGCAATTGTCATGGACAGACTGACGGACGAGGTTAGGCAGGAGTCCCCTTGGACTATGATGTTTGCTGATGACATTGTGATCTGTAGTGAGAGTAGGGAGCAGGTGGAGGTAAGCTTGGAAAGATGGAGATATGCTTTGGAGAGCAGGGCAATGAAAGTGAGCAGGAGTAAAACAGAGTACATGTGTGTGAATGAGAGGGCAGACGGTAGACAGGTCCAGTTACAAAGAGTTGATTTGGTGAAGGTTGATGAGTTTACCTACTTAGGGTCGAGGGTACAGAGTAATGGAGGAAGTGAAAGAGAGGTAAAGAAGAGAGTGCAGGCAGGGTGGTGTGGATGGCATAAAGTGTCTGGGGTGATCTGTGATAGAAGGGTGTCGGCTAGAATGAAAGGAAAGATCTATAGGACAGTAGTGAGACCTGCTATGTTGTATGGACTGGAGACAGTGGCACTGACAAAGAGACAGGTGAGGGAGATGGAGGTGTCTGAGATGAAGATGTTGAGATTCTCATTTGGAGTGACGAGGAAGGATAGGATCAGAAATGAGTTTATTAGAGGATCAGCACATGTAGCATGTTTTGGAGATAAAGTTAGAGAAGCGAGATTGAGTTGGTTTGGACATGTATAGAGGAGGGAGGAGAGGTATATTGGTAGGAGGGTCTTGAGCAGGGGTGCTCATTACGTCGATCGCGAAGGAACTGTCGGTCGATCGCGAAGGAATGTGCGTAGATCGCGTCACATAAAATAGTAGTAGATGAATCGCACATCTGCACTGACGGTTGTATTTTGATTGACATTCACGGCAGCCAATCTGCAATCCACTCAACAAATTACGTTCGACACCCCCCCCCCCCCCCCCCCGCTCAACAAATTACGTTCGCCGCCACCCCGGTAGATCTTTCTGACTGGGTCATCTTATAAGTAGCTCGCAAGCTGAAAACAGTGGGCACCCCTGGTCTTGAGGATGGAACTTCCAGGCAAGAGGAGGAGAGGTAGACCTAAGAGGAGGTTTATGGATGCAGTGGTAGAGGATATGAGAGTGGCTGGTGTGTCAGTGGAGGACACTCAGGACAGGGCCAGATGGAGGAGTTTGATCCCCTGTGGCGACCCCTAAACGGGAATTGCCGAAATAAGAAGTGAGGGGTTTTAAAAGATAACACTTTTTACTTTCCTTCAGGAATGTTTGGTGTCACATTTCTGAATCTTATTTGTGTTTCTAGAATTTAGCTGAGTTGGATGCTGAGGAAACAACTTCTGCACCACTGACCATGAAGGACCAGTTGTGGACTGAGGAGCATCATTCACAGATTCCATGTGAAGTAGCACAAGAGGTAATTTTGAGACACAAGGCTGTGATTTTCAGAAAAATGTGGCACATTTCTTTGGAGTTACAGTAAACAATTCACTATGTGATTGCCTCAATTCTTTTATGATCCCTGAGGAAGAAAGAACTATAAAAGTTCATGTCAGATTATGAACCCCTGCATTCACTAGCAGAACTTGATGAGTTCAGTGAATGGAAGTTGCCTGAATATTGTGTTGTATTGGCTAAATCCTTAATATGTGTATTTAAAGTTTTGACCATGACCTGTTATGAGAGAACATCGTGTTTAATGAGAATAGTGACATAATATCTCAAAGTGCTTTGTCTTTACTTAAGGAATATTCATGTGTCAATGTGTGTGATAGGAACCTTTAATATTAGGACACTACAACTTATTGTAAGTGCAGTGTTTGGTAGGATATTGTGTGCACCAGGTTGTGTTAAGTTTAGACCTGTTTTGTAAGCACGCTGTGGTTTACAGGGAGACTGTAGTAGTTTATCAGTGCATGTTAATGGCAGCCAGTTGATGTGTATAGTGTATAGTGTATGACGTGATTGTGGTCTCGAGGGACTTCTTTTTCTGAAGCTGTATTTCAAATCACAGACTATCTTGCATATTGTTTTCACACCATTTCCATATATTGACATCACAGGAACATAGTGCACTGGTGCTTACCAATGGTACAATGATGGTGGTATCTTGTCTCGGTAACATTTTTAGGCCATTCCTGCAAAAGGACCAGTTGCCAGTGCTACAATGGCTACCTTATCACCTGACAAAGAGCCACGACAGGTAATTTGTATTGACATACCATTCTTAATTACCATTTGATCCCACAAATCTATTTTTGAGGACCTGTTGCACAAACATTTGCTGTCCACAACAGCAGATTTGGATAAATGCATTTCAGTTATCATTTATGTCCCTGAGGAAGAAAGAACTCTAAAAATTACGTCAGACTATGAACTAGGGATGTCCCGATCCAGCTTTTTGAACTTCCGATCCGATACCGATATTTATTTGCACTTCCGATCCGATACCGATATCGGCCGATACCGGCCTATCCGAGCATGTATTAAAGTTTAAAGTTATTTAGCCAACTTACTTTATTGTCAAACTCATGTTGAAAAGCGTTTTACTCTTGATAACAAGTAGCCAGCTGAATTAGGTGTGTTTGAATAATACACAATGGTTGGTAAGGAGAAACTGACCTGTTTATTTAGCAATTAATAAACTCAAAATAGACAAAATATTAAATAACAAACAGAAATAGCATCAGTAAACCAAGGATTAAAAAGTGTAAATAATATTGTAAATTATATATTTAAAAAAAAACACAACCTGAGTGGAAAATAGTCTATTATTAACATTAACATTAACATCCATCAGTGCTCTTGAACAAGTGTAAACCAAAGCTTAAAAAAAATCCGTGCACATATCGTAAACTAATTAAAAGCAAAATGCCTTCTACTCCACACTTTGCTGCTCCATCCCCATCTATACACTCCCTTCAATTCAAACGTTTCTGCCAGTGTTAGTTGTGTAGGACCTTTCTTTTTGTCTTCGGTTTTCATTAGTCATGTTGTTTATGGTGGTATTTCGCTAAATGCTTGATTAGGTTGGTGATATTAAAAGTTCTTACAGCTTTACCACAACGCTTAACTTTACTGTGGCATATGTTGCACTCTACCTCTTCGTCTTTGTCATCCTTTAAGGTAAAATAATCCCACACAACTGACCGATAACTTCAAATTTACACGGCGGTCCGAGATGCCACGGAGCTAAATTGGGGCAGAAACTATGCTCGTGTGCTGAAGGTGTGCTGGAAAATGCGGACCGGATTTTACTCTCACTAGCAAAAACTGGAATGGATTATCTAAATGGGTGCGCTGGAAAACCCGGATCGGACTTAAAAAAAAAACTGGATCGGGAGTCTGGATCGGCATTTTCTCGTGTCTGCCGATCCGATACCGATACGCATTTTTTTGCTAATATCGGCGGCCGATCCGATCCAAATATCGGATCGGGACAACCCTACTATGAACCCCTACATTCAGTAGCAGAACTTGATGAGTTCAGTTAATGGAAGTTGCCTGAATGTTGTGTTGTATTGGCTAAAACTTAATATGTGTATTTAAGGTTGTGTTTGACCATGATACTGACATCACATGTACCTACCAATGATACAAGGATAGTGGTACCTTGTCTCTGGAACATCTTTATGCCATTTCTGAAAAAATAACATTTGCTGTTGGTGTGATGGATGAATGAATCAAAATGTTTTTCATTTCTGTTTTTTGGACTACAGATTTTCAAACAATGGTTGTATGGAGTGAAACCTATTTTCTGATTAAATCATGATATTTTTTGCCAACAGAACTGTAAACATGAGATAGTCCTTGCAACTGTTTCAAGCATGAACAAATGCGTTGCTTGTGTCGGACCTGTTGCAGCCCTCAAGTGGATTGGTCTGAGATGTAAAGGTCAATAATCATCATCATAGTCAGATAACAGCAACTAAATAATACCATTGTTTTTTTTTTAAGTGATTGTGAATTGGTGGAAAAGAATAACTATAAATTATTTCCACACAGTGGAACATAAGAATGTTATTGAAAATTAGTTTGTTTCTGATGTCGAGTCAATCCTTAAAAAATTGTTTAAACATTGCAGTGCATGTAGTGTTAGCCATGTTTTTGTTTTGCTGCAGTTGTGATGTGCTCCTTAATTTCCTTTAGAGGCATCAATGCAATATTTTTATCTCTTGTAGTCTGCTCCTGTTTCTGGCACAAGTCCTGCTTTGAAAAACTTGGAAAGATTGACAGAGATTTGGTGTCATGGGTAAGTATATTGTTTTTTGAACTCTTACGGTTTTATACTAAGTATTGTATAGTGACCTTCTATTTCTGATATTAGGGTAAAAGGGATTCAAGTTCTGATGAGGATCAGTTATTATCAGATGAAGATTATGTGCCAGATACAGAGTCAGACAGTGAATCAGACAGTTCAGTGGAGTTTGAAGTAGGATGTGAAAAAGACCAAGTCAGTGAGCAGAACATGGAAGTTCACTCCAAGTTTTCGGAATCTTGCAGTTCAGTGTTGGTCCTAAAATATGCAAGCAGAGGCAATGGCAAACAATGTCTGCAGGCCAGGAAAGGAGCTTGTTTAAGTGAAGATGTAGATTTATTTTGTTATGAGAAGCAGTTGACAGATGTAGAAACAGATAATGAATTGGACAACTCAAAAGAAGGAGATGTATTTTCAACAAATGTAGCCAATTGGGTCAAGCCAATTTTGGATGTCCAACTTTCTTCAGATGATGCTGCTTTAGACAGTGGAATGGACTTGGGTTCATCCAGATCAGTCACTGTAACACCTACAAGGGAAGAGCTCTTGGATGCAAGAGTTGCAGCTGGTGAGACTGATTTTCAGAATGTATCAGGGACAGAACAGAGGGATACAGTGCCTGTTGCCGAAAAATCAGCTGTAATTTCTTGTTCTAAGAACAGCAAAAACTACTGTTACATTTGTGGGAAACCACAATCCAAAATTTCTCGGCACCTGAAAATCCACATGACTGAAGTTGAAGTGGCTGAAGCACTGTCATTTCCAAAGCACTCCAAGGAACGTAAAAGATTACTGGAAAAAATTAGGAATAAGGGTAATTATCAACATAATTCCAATGTTTTACAGAAAGGAAGTGGATTGCTTAAACTAAAACGAAGACCAAACCGAGTTTGCAATTCAAAACAATTTGTACATTGCATGTATTGCAAAGGGATGTTTCTACGTAAAGATCTGTGGCGTCATGTAAGAAGATGTTCCTCAAAACCAGGGTTACTAAATGAACAACAAGGAAGAACCAAGGTTTTGGGTCTAGCTGCTCTGGCAGAGTCTACATTCTCACAACAGATATCCCAAGGAGTTTGGAAGCTTTTGAGTGCAATGAAGCAAGACGATGTTGGCTCTGTAGTTCGGAATGATTTCTGCATTCTTCAGTTAGCGCAGTCTTTCTTTAACAAACATGGCAATGACCCTACCAAACATGAGTATGTTCGACAGAAGCTTCGTGAAATAGGGAGGTTTTTGATGGCATTGCGCAGTGAGTCTTCTATACATAGCCTGGAAGAAGCTGTAAAACCTGCCAATTTTTCAAAAGTTATTCAAGCTGTACGGAAGGTGTCAGGATATGATGAAGAAAAGAACTGCTACCACACACCAAGCCTAGCATTGAAATTGGGGCACACTTTGCAGAAGATATGTGAGATCGTTCAGTGTAGGGCTCTTATGGCTGAAGATGAGGATTTGGTAAAATCTACTGAGATGTTCAAAAGATTGTACACCACCAAATGGTCAGAGCTAATCTCACACCAAGCTTTAAGCACACTGAATGAAGCAAAGTTCAACAAGCCATCAACACTGCCTTTCACTCATGATGTTCAGCTTCTTCACAAACACCTGGAGACAACAGCAGATGCAGCATCTGAAAACCTAAAAAAGACACCATCACCACAAAGCTATGCAGACCTTGCTAAAACTACACTCGCAAGAATAATTGTTTTTAACAGAAGACGTGCTGGTGAAGTCTCCAAGATGCATCTTTAAAACTTTCAAGAAAGAGATAAAACTCTTCTCCATGAAGATGTTGCAGTTGGCCTTTCTGCATTTGAACAGAAACTCTGCAGCCATTTTAGCAGAGTTGAGATCAAAGGTAAAAGGGGGAGAAAGGTTGCTGTCCTTCTCACACCAGACATGGTAGATGCTCTGTCTCTTTTGGTGAGCAAAAGGAATGCATGTGGGGTTCAAGATGCCAACTGCTTCTTGTTTGCCAGACCCAGCTGTCAAAGTCATTACCGAGGCCAGGACTGTCTGAGATTCTATGCAGTTCAGTGTGGTGCACGAAATCCAGAACATCTACGGTCAACACACTTGCGTAAACATGTGGCCACTCTCTCTCAAATTCTTAATCTGAAAAATAACGAATTGGATCAAGTTGCAGACTTCTTGGGACATGACATTCGTGTGCACCGTGAGTATTATAGGCTTCCAGAAGCAACAACTCAGCTGGCTAAAATATCAAAACTTTTGTTGGCCATGGAAAAAGGGTGTCTCCCCGATCTACAAGGCAAATCACTTGATGACATTGAGATTGAAGGTATGCATTGTTATATGTTTAGTTTAGTCTTACATTGAGGTAAATGTGAGCATAATTTTACATACATAGGACATGGAAATGGAAATTATATGTTGTCAGAATGGGACCTTTCTTTTCTTTCATGATATTAACATTAGATGCCCTTTACATGTTCAAATTTCACAATGAACCATTTGATCTAAAATATGGTGCTATTAACTTACATTAAACTTACATTCAATAATGTATGCCATTTGAGTTTTGCTTGTTCCTAATTTTCAGATGAGATCAATACGTCTGATGTCAGTGATGGAAGTGAACCCGAAAATGAAGCTGTGGTTGATTCCATGAGCGCCCCAAGACAGACTCGTGAGTTTAACAACGATTATGTAGCCATCCATCCATCCATTATCTGAACCTCTTAATCCCACTAGTCGGGGTCACGGGGGTACACCATGGGCAGGGTACACCATGGGCAGGTCACCAGTCCACCGCATGGCCAACACACACGCACGCACTCACACCTACGGGCAATTTAGCATGATCAATCAACCTAACTCGCATGTCTTTGGACTGTGGGAGTAAACCGGAGTACCCGGAGGAAACCCACACAGGCACAGGGAGAACATGCAAACTCCACACAGAGCAGCCCAGACTGAGAATCGAACCCAGACCGACTTGCTGTGAGGCGACAGTGCTAACCACCACACCACCGTAAATGGTTTGCTTGTCTTCTAATCTAAAGATAAAAATTTTATCTACATGGTATTGTTTCATCCAGTCATCCCTTGCTACTGATATTTGTTTTGTAATGTGTTTACTTTCTAGTCACTTTATTAGCAGTATTTCCACATACACACTTTGTGCATTTAATCAGCTCCACTTACATGTAGGACCACTTTGTAGTTCTGCAAGTACAGATTGTAGAGCATTTGTTCCCATACATACTTTGTTAGCCCTCCATTAACCCATTCATCAGTGGTCTGGACCCCTGTATTTGAGCTGATGGACCACTCAGGCACAGATGGATGAGACACAGCAGTGTTGCACACACTGTCCACATACTGTACACTCTATTACACACTGCTACTTTGTTGGTCTGCCTTGTAGATGTAAAGTCAATCTTTTTGCTGCACAATTCTTTTGTCATCCTCTAGTTTTTCATCAGTGATCACAAGATCCCACTGGATTTTATTTTGTTGGTGCACTGTTCTGTGGGAGTCAATTGAAGGATAGGATGAAAAGGCGATAGCAAAGTATGCAGAGAAACAAATGTTTACATCTATTTTCAAATACACATGCTGATTCATTGCAATTCCCTTTTTTATAGAGATACAGAAGACCCAGACAGATAGAAGCATTGCTGTGGGATGCTCTCCTGGTATTTAATTTAATCACATAAATGGACATTAGGTGTCACACAGAATTTTAACTGTTAATCACAATTTACATGGCAGCTAATCATTAGGATATTACATGATCACAGTAATCTCAAACTTTTGTAATTCTGTGACAGTAAATCATTTTACATTTGCTTAATGCAAAATTTGTAACTTGTTTTTTGTTTGTTTGTTTTTTTAATAGTGTGCAATGACAATACTGCAGCAGAAATCAAAGGTCCTGGGAAAAGGACAAAAACACTGTGGTCTAAACAAGAAGTGATGGCTGTGATGAAACACTTCAAGCCTCATATAACAAAAGGAAAACTGGCCACGATGGGAGAATGTCAGCAGTGCAAAGATGCTGAGGATCCTGTACTGGCAGGCCGAACAGTACAAAATATAAGAGATTTTGTTAGAAACAGAGGGAAAACATTTCAAAGGAAAGCCCAGTCTAATTGATTTTACAATACATAATTTTGTTTAAGGCTTTGTGGTTTTGTTTTTTTTTTCCTTAAAAATGAAAGAAGAGAGATTATTCTCTTGTTTTTTTATATAATTTACATTAAAATACAAATTATGAATAACGAAGCTATAAACTCATTATGTCCAAAGTTTATTCAATGCAAGGACTTGTTCTTCTTAAGCATGCCTGTCTTGGTAATGCTTCAAGCAGTCATGTTTGTGTTTGTGTATAATCAAGTTCTAGTAAACCATCCTTGTCCTTCTAAAACAGTGAAATGGCCATTTTTGTGTATTGTTAAATGAGTGTACTGGTAAAGCAGGTAAGACCTTATAGACCATATTCTAGCTATAGGCGGGACATTTTCAACATGTCCCCATATGCAAGCATAATGTCAGGTTGACATGTAAAGAGTTTGATTTTGTCTAGAAGAAATCTGAAGTGATATTCATGTTCTGCAAAAAAATCCAGATTTTTTGATGTAGCCAGCAACTCTTTAGAGCAATGGGAAAGGTAGGTCCCTGTAAACCACATTTTAACTGGTTTGGCAAGGAATGTCCTCGTAAGACATAAAAACCAGTATGTGTGTGTGTGTGTGTGTGTGTATACCTCTTGCACCTGAGAACCTCTGTCTGAAACACCCTGTTTGTGTGTGTGCATGTATGTAAACAGAAAACAATGCGGTTAATCAGTTATATTTGTCAACATGGGGAAATATTTTAGATTTATTTATGTATTTTAAGCTTAATATATACATTTTCTTGAAAGCAATGATTATCCTAAATTTCCCACATGTGGGACAATAAAGGCTGTTTCTATTCTATTCTATTATATTCTATTCTATTCAATTCATCGTTACATTAATATTTTAACTGTATGCTACAAAAATAAATTTGGGATTTACACTTAAAGATTAAAGGTAATTCCCTAAAATGTATTGATTCTCGAAGAGTGTATCGTGAATCAAAATCGTCCCTTTAAATAAATTGATAACAAAAAGATTCCTTCGTCGGTCACGTGATCCGCGCTTAGCCATGGAAGATGATCCACTTCTCTCGGTCTGAACCAGGTCAGCATTCAACATTCAGCATCAACTTTCACCCCAAGACGCTTTTGATTACATTATATGACTTTATCAGGTATCAAAGGCTTCGAGGCACATTCTGGAAAAAAAAACTGTACCAAACACAGTCTATTCCTGTGTTGGGTTTCCGATGGGTCCCACTGCGGTCTCGCATACACCTCATTTCACCGAGTGTGAAGCTCCTACTTCCTACTTCCACTGATGGCTTGATAAATATACATTTACAGACATATTTTGGAATACAATATATAGATCATATCATATCAAAAACCGATCATATTATATATATATATATATATATATATATATATATATATATATATATATATATATATATATATATAT
Source organism: Brachyhypopomus gauderio (assembly GCF_052324685.1). Classification (NCBI taxonomy): domain Eukaryota; kingdom Metazoa; phylum Chordata; class Actinopteri; order Gymnotiformes; family Hypopomidae; genus Brachyhypopomus; species Brachyhypopomus gauderio. Next base: position 726,280 of record NW_027506869.1, read on the forward strand.
CACATATCTCTATATATATCACATATCTCTAGCATCTATGAAACACGTGTCTGTCGGAAAGGGCTGAGTGGTACATTAGGCAAATTTAGGCGCACCCAGTCACACACATCTGCCCTCTAGTGGCTGAATAACTCAAATGATGGACTCCAGCCCTGAACATCTCTACGTACCAGTATGCAAGCAGAAAGGAGATAGTAGTGTGTGTGTGTGTGTGTGTGTGTGTGTGTGTGTGTGTGTGTGTGCGTGTGTGTGTGTGCGTGTGTGTTTTCTATGCAATGGAAGCCTGTCCAAACATCGAACAGCAGAAACACTACAGAATCATACACCATCACCGAAAGAATTCAAATACGGGGTGGCATGAAGAACGAGAGAGTCGTAGCTGAACCAGCCCGGACCAGGCACGGGGGGGGGGGCAGGGAGACGCCACCGCTTCTGATCGCTGCAGCTACGCTTGAACACAGAACATCTGTCAAAGATATTCCCGCGCAATGTGGCGTGAAGGAGCGCGAAGGGGCCGGTTAGCGGGGACGTGGCCAAGCGCAATCATCATGTCAAATGCAGTAATCTACAGTAATCAAGGCAATGTGGGCGAAGACGCTGGCGCGCCGTGCAAAACGTGCGAAGAAGTAACCTTTTGTTTATGGATCCAATCGATAATCCATCTGATTTCACTTAAAGTGTAATTGGGTTTATCTTAAGCCGCAGAACCAATCTGGGCTCACACTGCTGGAGCGCACCTTGATGTTGCCAGGGATAGCAGATAGTATCCCATAATTCCTTGCGGTTTGTGTGTGTGTGTGTGTGTGTGTGTGTGTGTGTGTGTGTGTGTGTGTGTGTGTGTGTGTGTGTGTGTGTGTGTGTTGTGCTACCTCCAGGTCCCTTCCTCTATTATTCAGTTCAATGCAAATTAAAACGTGTTTGGATTTTTCTTTCACTCTTTATTTCATTTTTATAAATATTTAGGTCTTTGTTCTTTTTTTGGATTTTACATGTATTTCAGGAACTTATGCCCACTATTTAGACTGAGTGAAAACATGTATGTGGCTGAATTCTTCTTTTGTGTATTTCACATGTGGGATGTGGGGTGAACGCTTTTCCAGTTGTCTGTGAAAGCTCACCAAGCTCACCTCCACCTGCTCCCTACTCTCACTACAGATCACAATGTCATCAGCAAACCTCATAGTCCAAGGGGACTCCTGCCTAACCTCATCCGTCAGTCTGTCCATGACAATTGCGAACAGGAAGGGACTCAGGGCTGATCCCTGATGTAGTCCTACCCCCACTTTAAACCCGTCTGTCATTCCTACCGCACATCTCAGTGCTGTCACACTGTTCTCATACATATCCTGCACCACCCTCACATACTTTTCTGCTACTCCTGAGTTTCTCATACAATACCACAGCTCCTGTCTCGGTACTCTAGCATAAGCTTTCTCTAAGTCAACAAACACAGAATGTAACTCCTTCTGTCCTTCCCTATACTTCTCCATTAACACTCTCAAAGCAAACATAGCATATGTGGTGCACTTAGCTGGCATGAAACCATACTGCTGCTCACAGATCTCTACCTCTCCTCTAAGCCTAGCTTCCACTACTCTTTCCCAGATCTTCAGGCTGTGACAGATCAACTTTATTCCCCTGTAATTACTACAGCTCTGAACATCGCCCTTATTCTTGAAAATTGGCACCATTATGCTTCGTCTCCACTCCTCAGGCATCTTCTGACCTTCCAAGATTCTGTTAAATAACCCAGTCAAGAACTCCGCTGCTGTCTCTCCCAAACATTTCCACGCCTCCACTGGAATATCATCTGGTCCAACTGCCTTACCACTCTTCATTCTCCGAATTGCAGCCCTTACTTCCTCCTTGCTCACCTGGGGCACTTCCTGATTCACAACCTCTACCTCTTCTAACCTTCTATCCCTTTCATTCTCTAGATTCATCAGCTCCTCAAAATACTCCTTCCACCTTCTCAAGACACTCTCCTCACCAGACAACACATTTCCATCTTTATCCTTTATCATCCTAACCTGCTGCACATCCTGCCCATCACAGTTTCTCTGTCTGGCCAATCTGTACAGATCCTTTTCCCCTTCCTTAGTGTCCAACTTCTCATACAGCTTGCTATATGCCTTCTCTTTAGCTTCTGCCACTGCTCTCTTTGCCTTGCGACACATCTCCTTGTACCTCTGTCTACTTTCTTCATCTCGCTGAAAATCCCAATTCTTTTTAGCCAACCGCTTTCCTCTCAAACTTTCCTGAACTTCCTCAATCCACCACCACGACTCCTTGTCTATCTTCCTCTGTCCTGAGGTCAAGTACCTTCCTAGCCACATCCCTCACTGCATTTGAAGTTTCATCCCAGGTATCCAGAACACCACCACCATTACCCAGTACCTGCCTCACCTCATCCCTGAATTTTACACCACAGTCCTCATCCTTTAACTTCCACCACCTGATCTTAGGTTCCGCTCTCACTCTCTTCCTCTTCTTCACCTCCAAAACCATCCTACATATCACCATCCTATGCTGTTTAGCTACACTCTCCCCTGGTAACACCTTGCAATCACTAACCTGTCATAGAGCCCACATTCAACGTACCAACTCTAACTTCCACCCTCCTGCTCTGCCTCGTCTCCTTCAGCTTCAGAACCCTCTTCCCCCTCTCCTCCTCGTCCCAACAGTAGTCCAATTTCCGCTAATGCCCTGTTGGACAACAGTACCAGTGGCGGTCGTTGTTAACCCGGGCCTCGACCGATCCGGTATGAAATTTCTGTTTTTAATCCGCATCATTTGATTTGGCGCAGTTTTTACACCGGATGCCCTTCCTGACGCAACCCTCCCTATTTATCCGGGCTTGGGACCGGCACTAAAATACACTGGTATGTACACCCTAGTGGCTAGGTTACTTGAGATTATTTAATTGATTTTCTATTATGTTTTTATAATTTTCTATAATTATTTTCTGTAATTCTATAACATCACTTCTAGATTGCCATTCCTTTGAGACTCATAATGAGACTTCAGGTTGAATGGTACAATATTTCTCTTCGATGTCGGTCTTTGCTGCTGTGACATATTCTTTTTGAACTGCTCCAGATGGACTTGTGCGAGGCCTATCCCAGTAGTGCTTGTGCAAGGCCTATCCCTATCATGCTTGTGCGAGGCCTATCTCAGTTGCACTTGTGCAAGGCCTCTCAGTCGTGCTTGTGCGAGGCCTATCTCTATCACACTTGTGTGAGGCCTGTCCCAGTCATGCTTGTGCGAGGCCTATCCCTATCACGCTTGTGCAAGGCCTATCCCAATCGCACTTGTGTGAGGCCTGTCCCAGTCCTGCTTGTGCGAGGCCTATCCCTGTCGCACTTGTGCGAGGCCTGTCCCAGTCGTGCTTGTGCGAGGCCTATCCCTATTGCGCTTGTGAGAGGCCTATCCCCATCGCGCTTGTGTGAGGCCTATCTCAGTCACACGTGTGCAAGGCCTATCTCAGTCGTGCTTGTGCGAGGCCTATCCCTATCGCACTTGTGTGAGGCCTATCTCAGTCACGCGTGTGCAAGGCCTATCTCAGTCGCACTTGTGCGAGGCCTATCCCTGTCGCACTTGTGTGAGGCCTATCCCTGTCGCGCTTGTGTGAGGCCTGTCCCAGTCACGCTTGTGCGAGGCCTATCCCTATCACACTTGTGCAAGGCCTATCCCAATCGCACTTGTGTGAGGCCTGTCCCAGTCCTGCTTGTGCGAGGCCTATCCCTGTCGCACTTGTGCGAGGCCTGTCCCAGTCCTGCTTATGCGAGGCCTATCCCTGTCGCACTTGTGCGAGGCCTGTCCCAGTCGTGCTTGTGCGAGGCCTATCCCTATCGCGCTTGTGTGAGGCCTATCCCTATTGCGCTTGTGTGAGGCCTATCCCTATCGCGCTTGTGTGAGGCCTATCCCTATTGCGCTTGTGTGAGGCCTATCCCTATCGCACTTGTGCGAGGCCTATCCCAGTCGTGCTTATGCGAGGCCTATCCCTGTCGCACTTGTGCGAGGCCTATCCCAGTCGTGCTTGTGCGAGGCCTGTCCCAGTCCTGCTTATGCGAGGCCTATCCCTGTTGCACTTGTGCGAGGCCTGTCCCAGTCGTGCTTGTGCGAGGCCTATCCCTATCGCGCTTGTGAGAGGCCTATCCCAGTTGCGCTTACCAGTTGCACAACTATGTCTTGGTTGCTTGGCATGGATCACACACTGAAGACTGCATCACTAAAGTCTGTAGCCCAAAACACTGAGCTTTGTGCCACCTGCTACAATCAATCAATGTCTCCACTGTCCACAGCCTGTCTCAACCATCCCCACACAACCAGTGACACTGCAAAGACAGCTTCTCTCTCTGTCAGTGTCTTTCTCTGTCTCTTTCTGTCTGCCTGTCTCTCTCTAGACTGGGAGTGGCAATTTACTGCAAAGCAATGTCCACTGTCTCCTCCTCCTTCTAATTTACTGCAATTAACCGCTGAGATCTGGCAGCGGGAGCAAACACTTCGGCCCCTGTAATCACTAATTCCTAAATAAAGCAAGAAGGCTGGACGGGGGGGTCAGATGGAGGGAGGAGAGGGAGGCAGCTCCTCTCTTCTCCACAGACGAGAGCGGAGGACACGTTAGAAGGCAGAGATGGCACTCCTGCGGTGATCAGAGCCAGCCAGAGATGGGGAGAACGTCAGAAGACCGAACTGCTATAAATAGACACAGTGTGTGAGAGCAAGAGACATGGTGATTTCCTAGAGCAGCGGTGAAAGACAGGGGAGAGGGGGAGAGAGAGAGAGAAAGAGGGAGAGAGGGAGTGAGGGAGAAAGAGAAAGAGAGGGATGGGAGAGATAGATAGAGAGATAGAGAAAGAGAGAGAGTGAGGAATAGATAGATATATAGAGAGAGAAAAGGGGAGGGAGGGATCAGAAGAGGAGAGGAGCTCCAAGATGGTGAATTTTGGGGGAGCTGGCTACCCTCGTGCTGTGTGTTTTTCCTTGGCCTGCAGTGAGAGGCTCTGAGTTAGGGGCCCAGATGATTGTGGGTGTGGGGGGAGGGGCTGGGATGGATCTGTTTGATCGTAACCAAGTCCTGCTCGACCCCCACAGCTGATGTTTCAGAAAGGAACACGCTGGCCATCCGGGTCAGAACCAGAACCCAAGTGTTTGGTCACCTCTTGCTCAAAAGCAGTGAAGGGACTGTGTTGTTATTCACTGCTTGTGAACACGAGACAGCTGTGCGCCGTCACCCCGTGTGCATCCGCCTCCTCAGAGTGGGTGTGGTTTCGGTGTGAAGCAGGTTTGCTCTCACAGTGATGTGTGTGCCACCGGGCTTCAGATACATATGTTCCTCAACACAGCCACATGTAGGAAGCTGCAGTGAAGAGCACCTTCTCACACTGTGTCCCTCACACACTGTGTCCCTCACATGCCGTGTCTCTCACATGCCGTGTCCCTCACATGCCGTGTCCCTCACACGCCGTGTCCCTCACACGCCGTGTCCCTCACACACTGTGTCCCTCACACACTGTGTCCCCCTCACACTGTGTCCCTCTCACATTGTGTCCCTCTCACACCGAGTCCGTCAAACACTGTCCCTCTCACACTGTGTCCCTCTCACACTGTGTCCCTCACACACTGTGTCCCCCTCACACTGTGTCCCCCTCACACTGTGTCCCTCTCACATTGTGTCCCTCTCACACCGAGTCCGTCAAACACTGTGTCCCTCTCACACTGTGTCCCTCACACGCCGTGTCCCTCACACTGTGCCTCTTTCTAATCAAACACCATCTCTGGAGACCGGGTGGGGACCGGGGGGGGTGGGGGTCACACATGGTCATGTGTTTGTTGTTCTGTTGATTAGGAAGCCTAGAGTCTTTAAACCAAACATAAGAAGTGATGTATTAACGTGGGTTCATGCAGGATGTAGCTAGCATATGTTTAGAACACAGACACACACACACACAACCCAACACACTATATTGTATGCAGGGGTCACCAGGCAGAAGGGTTTCCACAGGCCACATGAAAGATGCCATTAAAATTTAAAAAGAGGCCATTTCTTCATTCAGTGTTGGACTGGGAGAGTTTCCAACACAGGCATGACATAACGTCCTCATAAAAACCAACACCATCTCAATAATTACTACCATGCTGCTTCTGAAGACACGTCCCTCACAACTCGTATGTGCTCTCTGTCTCTCTCACTCTCATTCTGTCTATTCTGGGGCGTTCTGAAAACTGGAGTCCTACAACGGGCGCGTGGGCGGGCACACACACACACACACACACACACACACACACACACACACACACATACATACACAGTAGCCAGATGGAAAAATATTATAATTTATTACCTTATGCAGTGGTGTGAAGGACATTTGTCTCCTAATGTACAGTTAAGTTGAGCAATTAAGGTGTGCAATTCCTGGTAAGCACCATAAACCTCACTATACTGCTTTTATGTTTGGTCAAGGTCATTCTTTTTGGCATGACTATTAAATTAATCTGTGTGTGTGTGAGAGAGACGGAAGCCACAGAGAATAGCCACATGACTCAGAGTTCCCAGATGTAGCCATGCTTGAAACCAATAGCATAGTCCTCCAGAGACACAGGGCTAATTGCTTATTTCAGCCACTGAAATATGTTTGCAGAGCATTCTGTCCACGTTCAGCCCGAAAAATATCAGCGCTTAATTCTTTAAGATGAATAGTCTTCCAAATTTGAAAGATTACTCCTGACTGACACCAACTGAGTGAAGGAATAGAGGACGAATTCTCAACAGCGTGAGTGCTCTGTGCGTTCGACATGGTTTCCATTAAAAGACCAGAAACCATTTGGTAGGTTGAACGGAACTATTGCGAGTGGAGGACCTGCACTAGGACCTTGAGCAGGAAAAGTGTTGGTGTCCAGAAAATGTGTGGTGTTGACAGCTGCAATGCATTGTGGGGCATTAGGATCGACGCGTACTAGACTCTCGCAGCGGTGGCTCTTCTCTTTGGAGGAAGCCGTGCGGAAGGTCGGAGGTCAGAGGCATGTTTAAGATTCCAGCAGTATAAACCTCCCTGGCTTGGCCCTTCAGCCTAATACGTTCTGTCATTTGTGGCGCAAACGTTTTAAAGCAGGTATTTAAAGTGCCACATCTGTGAAGGATTCTGATTCTGCCACGTCCTCATGCACAGAGCGAAAGATGGCCGCCTTTCTTCTTTCTTTTTACACAGAGTGATCTGCAGCCTCGTCCGGGTGGCGTTATGTCTTTTCCAGCAACGTTGCGGAGCGATGCGGATTCTCAAATGCTAGGCATGACTTTGGATGTGGAACAGCTGGAGAGAGAGTTAGGCTTCTGGCTTTGGGTCACGTAACCACACCTAAGGCAGCTTGCCGCACAGCTCGGCCACATGGCGGACGCGTATCGCAGGCCGCGTGGGAGAAACGGCCCACGTGAGCTCCCTCTTCCCAGGGCACATAACGGCGGCAGCACGTGTTTGTGCACGTGGACGCGCGGACCCGTCAACTCCCACGATGCCATTTTTGGATCCTGAAGGAGAGAGACAGAGGAAGAGACAGATAGGGAGATAAACAGAGAGACACAGAGAGAAAGGCCTAAACAATCAATCCCAGAGCGCAGTAGAGTAACATCGAGTCTAGCCTCTCCTCCCCACGCACACGTTCACAACCTCAACGCACAAACGTGCGCACACAAACACGCGCGCACACACTCGTAACACAGTGTGCCGCGCCACGCCTGAAACCAGAGGCATTGTGTGGATTCGGCTCCTCGTCACCGTTGGAAACGCGCCATCCCTCCACACACCCCGCCGTGCCAGGACTCCACTGGAGAGAGGAAGCTTCCAGAAGCACATCTGTCTAATGTGTGAGGAATGGTGTCAGCTGACTCTCCTCACTTCTCCGCTCTCCCCAGCCTGCCTGTCTCCTCCCCGGGGAGCCAATCGTTTCGATTACTGTTTTCTCCATCAGTGACAGGAGGTGTGAGCTGCAGAAAGCTCCACCATCGCTGGTGATGGTGAGCAGGGGGCAGGACAAAGATCTCCACGAGAAACCTGCAGGTCCGGCAGAGCTGGAGCAGAACTCACAGGGTTTTCCGTACACAGGGTCCCGCTGGGAGTTCTGCACGCTGGTGTTCCTGAGACTATGGCTCTCTCTGTCTGTATGTGTGAGTTTCCAAAGATCTTCAGCTAAGAGCATACACACACACACACACTGTCTCTCTCTCTCTCTCTCTCTCTCTCTCTCTCTCTCTCTCACACACACACACACTGTCACAGACACACACACACACTCTCACTCTCACATACAGATGCACACCCTTGCAGGCAAACACAAACATCATCACATGATATGTGTTCTCCCGCTCGGCTGGCGTGTCTTAGCATCAAGTGATTGGGGCCATTGAACTCTTCCTCCACCCATATTCTCCACCCATATTCTCCACCCTGCTCCTCACATAGCAAATAATTTGTGGATTTGGATCTAATCCCCCCCACACCCTCCCACCCCAAACACCACCACCACCTCCACCACCCTCCCACCCCAAACACCACCACCACCACCACCCTCCCACCCCAAACACCACCACCACCACCACCACCACCCTCCCACCCCAAACACCACCACCACCACCACCACCCTCCCACCCCAAACACCACCACCACCACCCTCCCACCCCAAACACCACCACCACCCTCCCACCCCAAACACCACCACCACCCTCCCACCCCAAACACCACCACCACCCTCCCACCCCAAACAACACCACCACCCTCCCACCCCAAACAACACCACCACCACCACCCTCCCACCCCAAACACCACCACCACCACCACCACCCTCCCACCCCAAACACCACCACCACCACCACCACCCTCCCACCCCAAACACCACCACCACCCTCCCACCCCAAACAACACCACCACCCTCCCACCCCAAACACCACCTCCACCACCCTCCCACCCCAAACACCACCACCACCACCACCCTCCCACCCCAAACACCACCACCACCCTCCCACCCCAAACACCACCACCACCTCCACCACCCTCCCACCACAAACACCACCACCACCACCACCCTCCCACCCCAAACACCACCACCACCCTCCCACCCCAAACAACACCACCACCCTCCCACCCCAAACAACACCACCACCACCACCCTCCCACCCCAAACACCACCACCACCACCACCACCCTCCCACCCCAAACACCACCACCCTCCCACCCCAAACACCACCTCCACCACCCTCCCACCCCAAACACCACCACCACCACCACCCTCCCACCCCAAACACCACCACCACCACCCTCCCACCCCAAACACCACCACCTCCACCACCCTCCCACCCCAAACACCACCACCACCACCACCACCCTCCCACCCCAAACACCACCACCACCCTCCCACCCCAAACACCACCACCACCCTCCCACCCCAAACCCTCTGTTTTCTAATGGGCCTCATTATAAAGAAGAAATTATACAGTAGTTCACAAACTGTTACTGGAGATCTGACCAGTACAGATGCAGCTGCTAAACACCCTTTTTCCCCCTCCCTCTCTCCCTCCCTCTCTCTATCCCCCTCCCTCTCTCCCTCCCTCTATCCTCCCTCCCTCTCTCTGCTTATCTTTGCACAATAGATCTGCACTCTACTGTCTGCATTGTAAACTCACTTTGATGCATCGTCATGCCGACAGCGAGGACGACCGTATGCCATGTTAGTATACATTCCCTTCATGTTTCTATCTCTCCGTTTCCTTAACCAAAACCACCACTCACTCTTCCGTCATCTCGTCCCCCAAATACAAATCTGTTCTTTCCTCACTAAAAGTAGCTCCACCAGCAGGTCATTTCTTTGATGTCATGATGCCGTTTTTAATGAAGGAATCTTTGCAACCAGTCACAAAGGAGAACCAGATTTCGCTCCCTCCACCACACAAAACTTCTTGCCCGTTCAGCTCCGTCTGTGCCCTTTGACCTCACCAGAGTTCGGGCATTGTCGTTCGGTGAGACCCGGTGCGGGTGTTTATATTAGAACCAGCACGCTCCGGGTGAAAAATGGAAAGCAATTTGAAGTTTTCATGTAAGATGACTTTTCTGTTTATGTTGGGGGCACCATGGGTTGCCGGGCGAGGTGAGGCCGGGCTTTGATCAGGGCCGTGTGTCACCCGTGGGGGGGAAGGGAGGGGGTTCCCACGGGCCCCTGGGCCTCTGAAGGGCCCCTGAAGGGCCCGTGGTGTGGCTTTAGGCCTCTTCGACACCCGGGTCATGTCTCGCCACACATTGCACAGAGTTTCATTTCCTGTAGCTCTGAGAAGCAGGACCAAGCGTTGGCATGGTGTTGGCTGTGGTGGTGTGCTTGTGTGAGTGTTGCTTGCTCAGTATAGTGACCGAGGGTGTGTGTATATGTGCACGGGTGAAACCCCCCTTTTCCAAAACACAGTACACATGTATGCACGCATGCATTCTCACACATACACACAACACTCTCTGTTCTTCAAGCACTACAAACTTATTTTGTAAAAATGATTGTGGCGTTTGAAAAGGGACGATTCAAGAATGAGAAAAAGACCCACAACACCCAGAACACGTGCCGCAGTACCGCACAGTGACAAAGGTTTTACACTCCTGACAGCAGCACCGGTCACTTCACACCTCAGGGATTACCCAGAATGCACCTACACACGGAGCATGCAGATAAACTCTCCATGCCGATACACCCACGGCATGCAGGGCTCTATTCTTAGAACACGAATCGGCTTTTGACAACTTCCATATCTCACCGCCTGCCCCTCCTGCCATAACATCTACACGTCTGAGCTTTCAAACGATCTCGGTTTATACAGGTCACATCTTTAACTTATAAACAGGCTCACTAAGTTCCTTGCCTCTCCTCAGACCCTTGTCAGCGCCCAGCCCGACCTGGTCGGCGAACTGCACAAAACAGCTGGGAACGGTTCCGCGTAGATCAGAAATCTAGACATGTTTTTATGGTTGAAATTTATATTTTCCAGATTATAGCTGAGGTTTGATTGGTCAGTGGTGTGAATGGCCTGTGTTAGGGTGTGGGAGAAAGCGAGATCCAGAAGATATATGAAGCAAAGAGGTGGTGTAGCGGGGGGTGGAGAGGTGGTGTAGCGGGGGGTGGAGAGGTGGTGTAGCGGGGGTGGAGAGGTGGTGTAGCGGGGGGTGGAGAGGTGGTGTAACGGGGGTGGAGAGGTGGTGTAGCGGGGGGTGGAGAGGTGGTGTAACGGGGGGTGGAGAGGTGGTGTAGCGGGGGGTGGAGAGGTGGTGTAACGGGGGGTGGAGAGGTGGTGTAGCGGGGGGTGGAGAGGTGGTGTAACGGGGGTGGAGAGGTGGTGTAGCGGGGGGTGGAGAGGTGGTGTAACGGGGGGTGGAGAGGTGGTGTAGCGGGGGGTGGAGAGGTGGTGTAACGGGGGGTGGAGAGGTGGTGTAGCGGGGGGTGGAGAGGTGGTGTAACGGGGGGTGGAGAGGTGGTGTAACGGGGGGTGGAGAGGTGGTGTAACGGGGGGTGGAGAGGTGGTGTAACGGGGGGTGGAGAGGTGGTGTAGCGGGGGGTGGAGAGGTGGTGTAGAGGAGGGAAGAAGGAGAAGGATTTATGAATAAGAGTCATTCTGATAGCAGCTAAACAAACTTTCTGACATCCCAGCAGAGGTTGTTAGAGTATTCAACAATTTTAAGTAAAAGTACTGTTACTTGAACCAAATGTTACTCATGTAAAAGTAAAAGTATGCATCCAAAAATTTACTTGAGTAAAAGTAAAAAAGTACTTTGATTAAAAGCTACTCAAGTAGTGAGTAAATGCTTGAGTACTGTCTCATGTCAATAAATGACATAATGGGAAATTGAATTAGAAAATTTGCGTATGTGATCACGTGACTGACCGGCTTCATTTGATTGGTCACTCATATTCGGGTGACGAGACGTACGAAACTAAAGTAACGGTAGAGCGCAGCGGAAATCCGACATATTTACTCAAGTAAAAGTAGAAGTTGTTCATATTAAAACTACTCTTACAAGTACATTTTTGTCCAAAAAGCTACTTGAGTAAATGTAACGGAGTAAATGTAATGCGTTCCTACCCACCTCTGCATCCCAGACATCCCGTAAATACATAAGTTCGTAATGTATGTTATTTTATGATCAGTTGAAGAATGCAGTTGCAAATGCTGAAACAATTTAAAAGACTGAGATAACTGGATCTAGTTATAAACATAGTGTGGTCGTGTGTATTAGGCCTGGTTCTTGCTTATTATTGAAGGCTGCACGTTGAGATGTCTCTTTCTCGCCATCTAGTGGCAGGTTCAGTGAACCGCTGTTTCTTTTCATATCTTTTTTTTTTTAACCCACTTCACGGAGCCTGGTTTCTTTCACATCAAGAGGGCCCGAGGGGAAAAGGGACTGGCTTTGCTATGTTCCACTGCATACATCCAGTAAATATTTATATGATTAATGTATATATCAAAACCATAGGAATCAAAGTCCTCTTCATTTTCATGGGGCCCCGGTCCATGGCCCAGTCCGGGCTGAATGCAGTGAGAGTGTGTGCTTGGGGAGACGTGGGTGGAGGGGTGAACCCAGAGCCCCACTGAGCTTTCACTCCCCGAGCTCCCCAATCCTGCAGGACAGACCAGCTCGATCCCCTACATCTGTGAGGCCTTCAAACAGTCGATCTCCTTAAACGCGCACGCGTGGGGCTGGTTAGACACGAGCGCTCCAGCCAAACGTTAAAGGTTCTCACGCTACAGAGCTGATGGGACGGCAGAGGCCCAACTGGAGCGGCACTGTCTGCTTGGTGGGGGTTAGAGGATTAATAAACGACTTCGGCGTCAACTTTATTTACAGAGAGCGAGTTGGACCAGACAGGCAGAGGGTCTGTTCATTCATATCGGACTGAGGGAGCGGGCGGCGTCTGGTCCATCTGTGGGCCACACATTAGCAGAATGGGGCAGAATGGGGTGGGGGGGGGGGGGTGAGAAGGATCCATGGCTGGGCCTCTTGTGCCTGAACCACCACCCACCCCAACAAGCCCTCCACCCCCAGAGCGGCCACCTCCTCTCTCTTCTCCTTTCTCCACCTTTGCTGTAATTCAGCCTCCCTCCGTCAACACATCCTTAATAACTCCGTTCTGCTTCACACTCGTTTATCTGCTCTCCATCTTTCCCTCTAATGCGGCTCCCTCGACAGGCATGGCATGTGAGTGGGGGAATGGAATAACAGAGAGAGAGAGAGAGAGAGAGAGAGAGAGAGAGAGAGAGAGAGAGAGAGAGAGGAAGATGGACCTATGGACTGTTGGTGCCATATGTGTGGGTTTGTCTCCCGGTGAGGCTGTGAGTGTGTTTAGAGAAGGGTCTGAGTGGGGCAGCATTTGGCTGTGGGGGTCTGTCACTACAGGGGTAACAGAGTATAGTGGGGGGCCGTCTGGGGGCTTAATGAAAGTTTCGTTTCGAGGGGGGAAGGGCCACTTGGTAGTGTGACTGATGAGAAGAGGAAATCTGGCTATTCTAACTGCCCAAGAGCTCCAGTTGTGAGCACACACTGACATACAGTCTTTCTCCCTTTCTTTCTCTTGCATATTCTGAATGCACACACACACACACACACACACACACACACACACACACACATTTCACTACACACTGTACGAAAGCAACGAAAACACATAGAAAGACACATAGAAAGGCCTTTCCGTTTCATCCCCAGTGTGTGTGTGTGTGTGTGTGTACTCGTCGTGCCTAGTGTTTTAGCACAGAGCTCTCTGATAATGAGGAAAAAATGTCCTCTCAGCTCCTCCCACCTCCCACGATACAGCAGGCGGTGTGTAGAGGGGCCCTGGTCTCTCTCTATCCACGCGCTACACCCACAACTGCCATTAATGGCAGTTGAAAGTGGTTACGAAAACATGGCTAACGACCCAGGCGGCCACCAGTCCCTTTTCTCTGCGTGGCCCCGGGTTCGGGTTTTCACGTGTGTCGTTGCCGCCAGCATTGTCGCCGCAAGTGTCGTCACAAGCCAGCGCGAGAGCCGCTAGCCGCCCACGCGGTCCGTGTCGTGAATGAGAAGCTCGGTGAGAAAGGTCTTCCATCCTGAATCAGAGCACATTGTGGAACGCGTCCAAACCGCATATGAACACACCCCGAATGCTTTTCACTTTTCAAAGCCCATGTGTGTTACTTGTTTAGTTTCTGTGCTGGTGTGTCTCCACAGTCCTCGTAAATCCAGGGCCCCCTGTTACCTCTAAACTAATCATAATCATTTTTATTTCCTATGATTTATTGTAGGTAGTCTCTTTATCTTAAAAAAGACGACCACGCTACGTAATAAATGTGATTGCGAATGCGTTATCACTAACCACAGAAAGATGTGATTACAACACTCAGTTTTACACAAATGTGCCATCTTATGGGTTAACCTGCACTTAAGTGATCTTGCCTAGCCATGGACGGTCTATTTTAACAGGTGCCAAATGTGTTAGCGTTAGCAAAGCTGGAACAGACTGCCTTTTCCTGCGAGATGAGTCAAATATTCTTCATATGGGCTTCAGGCTTCGGCAGAAGCAACAAACCTCGCAACCAACGGAACATATTGTAGGAGTGAACCATGAGACGATATTTATAAAGGAAACCACGCTTCTAAATATGGATGACAATAATAAACTGGATTGGATGAAAGGGGAGGAACAAGCATGTTTTCTTGCCTTTATATTAGGGGTGTAACGATACACTCTGCTCACGATTCGATTCGATTCACGATACTGAGGTCACGATTCGATTTTCTCACAATATTTTCTAAAAATGCAAATTAAGAAAATTATTTATTTTTATTAAGTGTAAACAATGTAAAACAATGCACATTTCCATAAAAAAGGCCTCAGTCCCCTTGCAATTAAAGGTAATTACCAAAAACAGAGGTTTAATATTGTAAACAAAACACTTTTCTTTGGCTTCAGCATCTTAAATAGCCAAGTGAAAACAAATTATATTTTTTCTGAAACATAAGTGTACTTTTTCTTTTACACAAAAAACCCTCTTCTCTGCAATTAAAAGAATGAAGAATTATCTTTAAATTATGCTAATGCAACAAAATATACTACTGCAACAGTATTGTACTATAACCTACTAAAAGGCTGAACAAATGCTTAGTTTTTAAACACTCTACTTTAACTAGCCTAACCTAGGGCACTGACATGTTTTTTTTGAGAAAAATCAACATGTCTACATTTTCAGGGAGGAGCTGAGATCTTTGAGCGCTTACAATGTCCCCTGCTGCTGAAAATACTCGTTCACTAGGAACAGAAGTTGCAGGCACTGACAGACATGCTTTGGCTAGAGGAGAGAGCAATGGATACAAATGTGCATTTTCTTTCCACCACTTTAGAGGACAGCTGCTCAGTGGAATTGGAGGGTCTTTTCTGTACATTTGAATTTCTGCCTCTACCCCATTGTTGGTCTGTGCTGCTGGTGGTGGTTCAGTAAAACAGTCCCCAAGCAGATCTTCTAGTGCTGTCTTCTTGAAAGGTGGCTGTCCCTGAACAGTTCCATGTGCTGTGCTTGTCAGGTCAATTGTTGCTCCCACCTTTTCTGTTTCTTTTACAGTCTGGGTCATAATAGAGAAAAGAGGATATTTTAAGCCAAACCCAACCTGAGGTTGTGTCTCATTTTCACATATGCAAAGGTGAAAAAAAATTATATATTCACAGTAGGGGTGTAACGATACATCGTGGCACGATGCATCGCGATTCAAAAATGTAGCGATGTGCATCGTAGAGACTGACGATTGCGAGTGCGTTCTGTTATTTTTTTTCCATTTAAATGAATTGCATTGTTTTAACACCAGAGGGCGCCAATTGATTATATCCCTGCAAGTACGTCATGCGTCACGCTCCGTTTACAGCTTCTTCCAGTTTGCAATGGAAACAGGGGCAGGTGAATTTGAGATTGAGGATGCTCCTTCGTCTTTTAAATCCGAGGTGTGGCATCATTTTGGTTTCCCTGTTTCCCGAAACAAAAACGGTGAAAGGGTAACCGACAACAACAAAACAATTTGCAAATACTGCAAGAAAATTATGGCCTACATAACGGCAAACACTACAAACATGATGCAGCACCTACAGCGCAACCACGGTGAAAAGCTCCGTCCACTGCCTGCGAGGAAGAAGCTACTCCAAGGCCAAACATCTCTAGAGAGTGCTTTTGCACCCCCGCTTCCCCAATCCAGTACAAGAGCGCAAGAAATAACCAGGTGCATTGGTGTTTTTATTGCAAAGGACATGAGGCCTTTTTCGGTAGTCGATAATGATGGGTTTCGACTACTTCTTAACACGCTCGAGCCCAAGTATAGCATTCCATCGCGCCCGCACTTTAGTCGCACTGTACTACCAGCTCTTTACAGTGAAACAAAGGCGAAGGTAATGCAAACTCTCAAAGAGGCAGATAGTCTAGCGCTAACAACCGACGGGTGGACTTCGAGGGCTACGCAGGGCTACATTACTATAACGGTACATGTCATCACTGGTGAGTGGAAAATGGAGAGTTTTGTCCTCCAAACACGTCCGCTTTTCGAGTCGCACACGGGGTTACACATAGCCGAGGTGTTGAAATCAGCCGTTGTGGAGTGGGAGCTCGAAAGAGCTAATCACAACATTGCTGTCGTTACGGATAACGCACGAAATATGGACGTAGCCGTGAAAGAGTCTGGGCTTGCACCACATATTAAGTGTTTTGCCCACACTTTAAATCTGGCTTCCCAAGCAGGCCTAAGTGTAAACCGCGTCAGTCGGTTGCTGGGTCGAGTGAGACGCATAGCCGCCTTCTTTCACCGAAGCGCCACGGCCACCGCCGTGTTGGCGGCTAAACAGAATCTACTGCAGCTCCCACAGCACAGACTCATCAAGGATATAATCACACGGTGGAATAGCTCTCTGGAAATGCTTGAGCGCTATCTGGAACAACAAGCAGCCGTAACGGCAGCTCTCGTTAGTACAGAGATACGTCGAAATGTCCGTGACATCGACACTTTGGACAGCTCCGACGTCAGTGACGCTGAGGATATTGTGAAACTTCTGAAACCTCTGAAAACAGCGACCACCGTGCTGTCCGATGAAAACAACCCCACAGTCTCACTCATCTTGCCGCTGAAGCACATGATTGAGCAGAGCATGGAGCCCATCGAAGAGGATTCTGCCACCGTGGCTAACATTAAGAGGGCCATACTGAAAGACATCTCGAGCAGATACACTGGGGAGCATGATTATCTACTAGAGAGCACAGCACTGGATCCTAGATTTCGAGCTCTGCCCCATGTACACCACGAGCAGCGGGAGGGTGTCTTCCATAGGATCATGAAAAAAGCAGTCCAGCTGCAATGTGAACAGGTACTTTCATTTCCTCTGTGCGCATGTGTCTAATTGTTAATGTTTCAAATGCAATGTAGGTGTATGTATAAAAACATTAATTTCTAATGTAAATAGCTAATTCTGCATCATGACTGTGAATATATAATTTTTTTTCACCTTTGCATATGTGAAAATGAGACACAACCTCAGGTTGGGTTTGGCTTAAAATATCCTCTTTTCTCTATTATGACCCAGACTGTAAAAGAAACAGAAAAGGTGGGAGCAACAATTGACCTGACAAGCACAGCACATGGAACTGTTCAGGGACAGCCACCTTTCAAGAAGACAGCACTAGAAGATCTGCTTGGGGACTGTTTTACTGAACCACCACCAGCAGCACAGACCAACAATGGGGTAGAGGCAGAAATTCAAATGTACAGAAAAGACCCTCCAATTCCACTGAGCTCGAAATCTAGGATCCAGTGCTGTGCTCTCTAGTAGATAATCATGCTCCCCAGTGTATCTGCTCGAGATGTCTTTCAGTATGGCCCTCTTAATGTTAGCCACGGTGGCAGAATCCTCTTCGATGGGCTCCATGCTCTGCTCAATCATGTGCTTCAGCGGCAAGATGAGTGAGACTGTGGGGTTGTTTTCATCGGACAGCACGGTGGTCGCTGTTTTCAGAGGTTTCAGAAGTTTCACAATATCCTCAGCGTCACTGACGTCGGAGCTGTCCAAAGTGTCGATGTCACGGACATTTCGACGTATCTCTGTACTAACGAGAGCTGCCGTTACGGCTGCTTGTTGTTCCAGATAGCGCTCAAGCATTTCCAGAGAGCTATTCCACCGTGTGATTATATCCTTGATGAGTCTGTGCTGTGGGAGCTGCAGTAGATTCTGTTTAGCCGCCAACACGGCGGTGGCCGTGGCGCTTCGGTGAAAGAAGGCGGCTATGCGTCTCACTCGACCCAGCAACCGACTGACGCGGTTTACACTTAGGCCTGCTTGGGAAGCCAGATTTAAAGTGTGGGCAAAACACTTAATATGTGGTGCAAGCCCAGACTCTTTCACGGCTACGTCCATATTTCGTGCGTTATCCGTAACGACAGCAATGTTGTGATTAGCTCTTTCGAGCTCCCACTCCACAACGGCTGATTTCAACACCTCGGCTATGTGTAACCCCGTGTGCGACTCGAAAAGCGGACGTGTTTGGAGGACAAAACTCTCCATTTTCCACTCACCAGTGATGACATGTACCGTTATAGTAATGTAGCCCTGCGTAGCCCTCGAAGTCCACCCGTCGGTTGTTAGCGCTAGACTATCTGCCTCTTTGAGAGTTTGCATTACCTTCGCCTTTGTTTCACTGTAAAGAGCTGGTAGTACAGTGCGACTAAAGTGCGGGCGCGATGGAATGCTATACTTGGGCTCGAGCGTGTTAAGAAGTAGTCGAAACCCATCATTATCGACTACCGAAAAAGGCCTCATGTCCTTTGCAATAAAAACACCAATGCACCTGGTTATTTCTTGCGCTCTTGTACTGGATTGGGGAAGCGGGGGTGCAAAAGCACTCTCTAGAGATGTTTGGCCTTGGAGTAGCTTCTTCCTCGCAGGCAGTGGACGGAGCTTTTCACCGTGGTTGCGCTGTAGGTGCTGCATCATGTTTGTAGTGTTTGCCGTTATGTAGGCCATAATTTTCTTGCAGTATTTGCAAATTGTTTTGTTGTTGTCGGTTACCCTTTCACCGTTTTTGTTTCGGGAAACAGGGAAACCAAAATGATGCCACACCTCGGATTTAAAAGACGAGGGAGCATCCTCAATCTCAAATTCACCTGCCCCTGTTTCCATTGCAAACTGGAAGAAGCTGTAAACGGAGCGTGACGCATGACGTACTTGCAGGGATATAATCAATTGGCGCCCTCTGGTGTTAAAACAATGCAATTCATTTAAATGGAAAAAAAATAACAGAACGCACTCGCAATCGTCAGTCTCTACGATGCACATCGCTACATTTTTGAATCGCGATGCATCGTGCCACGATGTATCGTTACACCCCTACTTTATATACTATCTATCTATCTATCTATCTATCTATCTATCTATCCTATTATGTCAGACCACTGACCACTGTAGATGTGTGTGTATACAAACAATACTTTATTTATTTGTATATATATTTTACCATATATACACTGACATGCCAAAAGTCATGGGAGAAGAACCAGTGTCATGCTGGATTTGATTTAGCGCGGTAAAGGTCTCAACTGGACATCAATTCCTTAAGAAGATGTCTGGAGGGATGTTGAGTCATCTGGAGAGCCACAAACATGGTGGTATTTCTAGGTGCAGGAACTCAGGTGTGAATGAACCTCTCCACCACACCCCATAATTCATTGAGCTCATTTCAGGTGAATGTGCAGGCCACACCATTCATCTGAAGTCTCCAGAACACTCTTCAAACTAATTCTTTAAAAACAGTTCAACGTAGCAAATACCAGTTAAAGATGCGTATAGGTGGACCAGTGGACTCAATCCATGCCATGATAAAACACTCCAAAACCATATGGGACCATCACCAGCCTGTGCAGAGCCTTGTTGTCAACTGGGGTCCATGGCTTCATGGGGTCTGTGCCATACACAAACCCTACAGTCAGCTCAAAACAATTGGTACCATGTCTCTACGTGTTGCCTAAGGTTGGCTTGGGTCCAGTTAGTAATCTCACGAGTCCAGGGGAGCTGTGTCTGGTGTCGTGGTCTTCACCAAAGCACGCTGTTAGGACTTCTGCTCCCATATCCTCTGGAAACTACAGAACAGCGCACTGACCTGCGTGTGGGACGTCCAGCATTTGATGTAGATGTGATTTCTGCCAAGTTCGCTTGTCTGGTTGCATGGACAATTCTGGTCAGACACAGCCAGTCATGGTCGTTTAGCACCTGTGGGCAGCCTCTGTGGTCTCCATTGTGGGTGGGAATGACTTCTGTGACATGTTCCTAGCACACACATGACACTGTAGATCAAGGAATGTTAAATGCCTGCACAACTGTGGGACTGAAATGTCCTGTCCATCCTATCCATCTGGCATCCACTATTATGCCTCATTCCAACTCATTATTCATTGACTTTTGGACACAGCTCCAACATAAATGATAGGCCACACTGACCTCTAGTGGTTTGGCTTGTGAAATTACACCCACAATATAATGCTCTACATATACCAACCAGACATGGTTGGGAAGTGTCTGTACTGAGAAAGGGATGGTAAACACATGACTATTATATCAGCACTAAGAAAAGCTTTAGATCACATTTGTTTTTATTAATCATTTGCATTTTTGAGAATGTTTACCATGCAAGGAATTTCAATCAACCGCTTGAATTTTGGAAGATTATTGTCTTCTGAAATGTAAAATATTTATTTACTGTAAATTCCTACCATTTCTTTCTTTGCATTTTTGCACGAGTTGGATGGTTTGCATGTATTTTTCATAATTTCTCCATAATTTGCAAAAATATATAATTTATTAAGCTACAATTTAAGGAGTTGCAATTTATGATATATTGGACATGTCCCAATTTAATAAGAGAAATCTTGCACTAAAACTTGAATGATGGAAAATTATGGCAATGAAAACAGGAGACATGTGACTGTTCAAGAAGGGCCTTGTTTTCCACAGGGCTCCATGTAAGTACCCTTGTTTTCCACAGGGCTCCGTGTAAGTACCCTTGTTTTCCACAGGGCTCCGTGTAAGTACCCTTGTTTTCCTATGGCACCGTGTAAGTACCCTTGTTTTCCTATGACACCGTGTAAGTACCCTTGTTTTCCACAGGGCTCCGTGTAAGTACCCTTGTTTTCCACAGGGCTCTGTGTAAGTACCCTTGTTTTCCACAGGGCTCCGTGTAAGTTCCCTGTTCACACAGCTGCTGTTGTTCCTGTCGGTGCGGCATGTGTGTTTTGTTTTTGCATTAGACATTTTCCTTGTAGAAAATAACCCCAGAGAAATTATGTTTGAAATGAAATTGTGACAAGGTCTGAAGAAAGGGCGGGTTTTGCTTTTCTTAGCCAAGTCTTTTTGTAAACATTTATCTGAAGTTTTTGTCACGTCTGTTCTTCCATATTAGAATATATCTGTGTCTTCTTGCACTCAAATTCAAAACATGTGAATGATGGTCTTTGCCAAAGCATCTAGAAGCAGTCACTGACACACTCTGTCAGTGCTTCAAGAAAGGAGAAATACATTCAGAACACATTACAGACAACACAGCATTGTCTGATGTACTTTACAGAGACAATTTTCTCTCGCAGGGCTTATGGCCAATGACCTCTTTTTTGTATTAGACTTTATCTGGGTCTGGAAAATCTGCCCATAATCTTAAAGCACACAAGTGGTTTATGATAATCCAATCACATACACATTTACAGATGAGGAAGTCATCGCCTTGGCTTCAAACGTGCGTAACCGTCCGAGGTGAATAAGTCACAGTCCTCCTGTAGGACAGCACGTCGTTTTGGACGTGTCATCAAAGTTCTGTCAGGCTGGGCCCGTGTCTGGACGCAGGGAGACAAGAGTGCTCATCCTCGAGGGCAGAAGAAGAAGAAGGAGGGCTTTGTCCGTTTGGCGGAGCCGTCCTCTGGGCCAAGGCACCCGGGCGAGGGGTCGCGCACTGCCAGGAAGTCGGAGAGAAAGAGGCGGGGTCAGAGGTTGGGAAACACAGACGGACTCCATAGCCGTCTGCTGACGATGCAGTTTGAGCAGAGATGCGACCCTTTCTCTCTCTCTCTCTCTCTCGGGTGACTGATAACTAGCAGTGCAGTACCAGGGAACAGTCTGGACTGTGTGCGGGCTCAATGGGACCACTGAGCCTCCACAATGACGCCCCACACTCCTGGTGATTCGCCGCTCTCTGATCAGCGCACTGGAGAGCATAAGCATGTGTCTCTCGACTCCACGCACAGACCCTGCCTGTTCAGCCGGCACAATGGCTGTAAACTTTGGCATTTCACTGGTGCCTTTCAAAAGCCTCTGCCACGTTGTCTCCATGTGCGTCCATTCACTACACGAGGTTGCTGGACACGATGGCGACCTGGTGGAATTGTGCAATGAAGTAGCTGTGAAATCCACATTGATTCTACCTTCACACGGTTCCTATCTGCTCATGATGAGAACGCAGTGGTGAACTCGGCGAACTCTACATCACTTTTGTTTCCCTGGTCCATCACTTCACCGTCTGCCAACACCAGCAGGGCGCACCGGTGCTACACATGTCTATGTCACGTAAAAGCCAACTGAAATTAAGAAACCTTTTTTCACAACGCGTGCCCACATAACGACACGCTTCTTTGTTTTGTTTTGTTTTTTGTTTTTTTTGGTCTTAACGTCCGGGATGGCCCTGTAGGTGACGCTGAACCCACAGCTACAGCTGGCGAGGCCGTGCGAGGAGAAACGCTTGAAATAATAACAGAGAGACACAGGCAGTCTCAGCCAGTCAGCGCTGCATTCTAGGGGAAGCGTGTCCTGCCAAAGCAGGCGGAGTCGGAAACGCGGAGGCCGAACTCTCCCCCCTCGCCTTGACGGAGCTTCTCGGAGCTCACACAGCACCGAGCGCCCCACAGATCCACTGCGTGGTCCGGACGGAGAATCACCGCGACTCGCTCGTCTCCCCCCCACCGAGGTTTCGGCGGATTAAACGCAGGTGTCGCCGCGATATCCCCCTCCCTACGTTAGACTAGCTAAGGCCCGCGGTCTTCACCTTCTTCTCGAGGCTCCACCAGATACCACCAGCCCGTCGCTCCAGGAACATCTCCCCGGCGCCTGCTTTTGGTATTTGCCGCAGAAATGGACGGTTTCGCCGGCAGTTTAGGTGAGTGTGTCCTCCAGCTGAAACGTGTTGTGTGCTGGGGCTACTATTAATAGACACCTTGTGTGGATTTAGAATCGCAATGCTGGTGGACGCAGTGCGCGGCGTATACACGTGTCAACCGTGCATTCAGGAGAAGTGAGCATTAAATACCCGGTCGTGTTTTTATTTAGAGCCAGCTGACATCTGGCCGTCGAAGTGTTGCGGCGTGGGCCGGTTTCTTTCATGCACCGTTTAATTTCAGCTCCTACACACAGGTCCGATTCGCAAGATATTGGGTTACGCCGCCTCCACGGTACATTTGGGTCGCCTGCGGTGACCCGTTGCGTTGATGAATAGATATGAATCCTATAAGGGTTCGTTTGTCGGACCTGGTTTGGGCTGAGGGGATCCGCGGATCGCGCTTTAGTTTATTTCTGCAGCAGGCCAGCCGAGCGCGTGCGCTGAGACCCGTGCGCGTGCGGACGTGCTCGGCAGGCTCGCGCTTTGGTCGGTTCCGTTGAGGTGCCGTCAGCGAGTGTCATTGACGTGTATCGCGTGCAGTGTGGGCACAACCGGGAGGCGTTGGAGTAGCTGGCAGTTATACGAGAGAATGAACCGTAAAACGCATCGGTTCTGAATCGCTGCTTGAACAAAGACGACAGCGCTGTACAGTACAGCCTCCAGCAGACCCGACAGGCAGAGGTCTTTAAAATCATTACAGACCACCCTGCGTTTTGAATCAATGCAAGACTCGTAGTTTTTGCTTTATTATGTTGCTGATAGCCTCATTTCATCCTTTCTGTAAAAGTGGGCCATCTGGCACATTTGTTGCACAGTGGGACTCTGGCCCCAGAACACTGGCTGTTGAACATTGTAGATCGAAATATCTGGCCTGTGCGGTATTTCTGTAGGCATCACAGACCTGCACATCAGCGGAGAGCAGTGGTCGTTACATAATTAAATTTCACCCCGGTTGCCTGGTTATGTTCAGAGGCGGGTTTGCGCATGCTGATGGTTTCCCTAAATCCAAGTTGCCGTGGAGATGTCTTACTGGCCATCAGGCCTACCTTGAATCACGGAGTGTGTGTGTGGGTGTGTGCGTAAGCGTGTGTGTGTGTGCATATGCGTGTGTATGTGTAGGGTGCTCTATTCCGTGTCCTACATTGTTTCAAAAAGTGCTGGTCCAGTGATAAAAGCTCTCTCTCTCTCTCTCTCTCTCTCTCTCTCTCTCTCTCTCTCTCTCTCTCTCTCTCTCTCTCTCTCTCTCTCTCTCTCTCTCAGTACCACCTTGTTAGCATAGTAGTCTCTGTTTTGCATGACAACTCTTTCAAGACCTCGTTTACCAGCGGGTTGCAGATGAGCTCTGTAGTTCATGTGCTGGGAGGCCAAGCGTGAAGGTACTGGTGACAGTGGTGGACCGGGCCAAGCGTGAAGGTACTGGTGACGGTGGTGGACCGGGCCAAGCGTGAAGGTACTGGTGACAGTGGTGGACCGGGCCAAGCGTGAAGGTACTGGTGACGGTGGTGGACCGGGCCAAGCGTGAAGGTACTGGTGACGGTGGTGGACCGGGCCAAGCGTGAAGGTACTGGTGACGGTGGTGGACCGGGCCAAGCGTGAAGGAACTGGTGACGGTGGTGGACCGGGCCAAGCGTGAAGGTACTGGTGACGGTGGTGGACCGGGCCAAGCGTGAAGGTACTGGTGACGGTGGTGGACCGGGCCAAGCGTGAAGGTACTGGTGACGGTGGTGGACCGGGCCAAGCGTGAAGGTACTGGTGACGGTGGTGGACCGGGCCAAGCGTGAAGGTACTGGTGACGGTGGTGGACCGGGCCAAGCGTGAAGGTACTGTGCCTGGTGGGCGGAAGCTCTGACGCACAGCAAAACCAGTTCTGGGAAAGATTTTAGTGCAGAAAAGCCGCAAGTGTGACAGACAGGAACCCACTGTGGTGTCATCCACACGCAGCCTCGAGCATCAGTGTGTGTGTGTGTGTGTGTGTGTGTGTGTGTGTGTGTGTCTGTGTGTGTGTGTGTTTGCATGCGTAAATATGTGCATGCAGGTACTTGTGTGTGTGACATTCAGACTCGTAATCTCAGGGGTTCAGGGAGTGGAGTAAAAGTCAGAGGAGGAGAGCTGCTCTGCTGTGCTGTGCTCTGCTGTGCATATCACTGTGCTTTATTTCATACATAGTAACCATGCAACACATGTAAAAGGCACCTGTGAACTAAATGGGAATAAATAGGATGTCCCAGATTACCTGTGATTCCTTGACAGGTTCATTTAGTGAAGCCCTTCCATACATGCATTAATCTGCAACAAAAATGGACCAGTCTTAATTGATGATTTATATTTTAAAGGTCCAAATTATTATTATTATTATTATTATTATTATTATTATTATTATTATTATTATCTCACAGCATTAAGATAAGAAAGTTCTTTATTAGTCCTACACTGGTGAAATCCACAACGCGGAATGCCATTTTCGTGTTCGTTCATGCCCATTTTAGTAAGCAGAAATTATAAAACCACCGCATGACGAACAGTGTAAAGTTTCCTTAACATAACATCGGAAACTACTTTTAAAATTGGGGTGATGAAGAAAAGACATTTAAAGGAGCTACTACTAACACGCACGTGCTGCTCTGTTGATGGAGCTATTACGTCATGTTCGGGCGGCGGTGAAAAGCAAACACGACGTCACGATTCTGTTTTGCTGCCGTTTTGAAACGCTTTCGTTTCAAGCGTTCGTGCGTAGCGGTTGCACTGCTACGATAAGCCATGAATGATTCCCCGAGTTTTACACGGCACCTCGTTGTCGGGTCGCTGTCTAAAACAATCCCACTCACGCGTATGCTGTTGGACGAGGATTTTTGTTTTAGCTGCGGTGTTTTTTAGCTTTCGGCGGGTGCGGCCATCTTGCTTTGTATCAACACGGCGCTGCACGTTATGCTAATCGATGCATTTAAGTAATTGGTTTTGTCGTTTGCGTTGATGAGTCACCCCAGGCCAAACTTCCCAGTCAACATGTCCATGCGGGCCCCACATGGGTTTGAAATGGGCTGGCACATGGGCCCTTTTTGGGCAACCCAGCTGGGGCCCACAAAGATTTGTCCATCGGCTCCACATGGGCCCCATGTGTGTTAGCCCATGTGGGCCAATATTGGGGTCAATGTGGGCCTCAGGTGGGCCCCGTATGAGCAATGATTCACTGGCCCTACATGGGCCCCATGTGTGTTAGCCCATGTGGGCCAATATTGGGGTCAATGTGGGCCTCAGGTGGGCCCCGTATGAGCAATGATTCACTGGCCCTACATGGGCCCCTTGTTTGTGTGTGATAATGATGGGGCCAGTGTGGGCAACAAGTAGGGCCCTTATGGTTAACTGCAGACACCCGCTTCAGCCCCATTAGGGGCCCATGGGCAAATCTTTATAGGGCCCATATGGGTTATGCAAAGGGGGCTCAAATATCAGCCCATCACTCACTAGAATGTCAGCTTGCATCACACATTTGGAGCACAATTACTATAATGCTAACTTGTGTCATCCAATGTGGGTCCCTATGGAGTCATGGAGGGCTTCAGGTGACGTCTCTGCTGTACATACCTAATGCAATATTCAGTTGCTTTTCTTACTTTGCAAAACTGTTGTATAAGAGCACAGCACTAAAGACTGTATTATCATAAGTAATTTCAATCAGAGATGAGCTGTTTATAATAATACTTACATTTAAATGACGACAAATGCTTGATCAATCCTAATAAAAATGTTTTATTGAAAACGACAACTCATTAACAATTTTAACCATAAATGTCCATAAAACATTTGTTAAGAGTCTTTAGAATCCTTTACTGTGTGTTGCTGAGTTGTGTAGTTTCACATCTTGTAGAGAGAGAGAGAGAGAGAGAGAGAGAGAGAAGAGGGGAGGGAGAGACAGACAACAGTATTAATTAAAGCACACAACAGTAACACTGCAGATTATCTAAACCACTTTTATCAATGATAAACATCCTTCTCTGTGAATCTAAAACATGGTAAAGCATAAAAATCCTGTTTGTACTATTGAATTAGCTCACTAGGCCTGTTTAATGGGCATGCATTTTCTGCACCACCTGGGTCCTGACCATAATACACTGTACAGAACTCTATGAAGGCTCTTGCCAGCTTCTAGTTTGCACAGGATAATAAAATCCTGACCAGTACTCCTTCAAATATACTATACAATTCATTCATTTGAGCTGCTGCAGTTACTCAAAATTTCCAAAGACACTGATGTCTAACACTTTAATCACCTCTTGGGGGAGATTTTACAAATGCCAAGTGATGTGTTTACAAGTTAGGTGTACATAAAACATTTAAAAACTCCAATATAGGAGCTGTCAGGGTTTTGGAAAGTAAAAATGACAATGATTTTCACATGCCTTCATAGTCACATTATCACAAACGTGTAACTCACTATTGATTACTTACATCTGTTCTGCGTTGCTTTTTTGAAAGTCTCTCTGCGCTCTCAGTGCACAGTTTCCATCATGGTCACGAGCATTGGTAAACCACTTTGAGACAGCTCTCTCAACATCTTCTTTAGTTAATTCTGAAGATAAGCATTTTGTTTTAGGGCACCTACAAAACAAAATTTAAAATTCAGATAGAATAAACTGAGGCAAAAACAACCACCACATGTTACTTTACAGAGCACCAAAACGAGAAAACCGCTATCTAACTTAGACCCATTACAAGAATGATTAGTAGCTGTTTATCCATAAGACAATACTCTTTTCTGCTATACTCAAGGTTTTCTATGGTAGGTTAGGACTACGATCATTTGTTTTTCCCCTCATACTGGGATTAATACTACACAGCTCTACCTTAGAAATGCAGTCATTTGTATTTGGTATATTTAATGCCTGTTCTGTTCAGGACATGACTTACTATTAACTGTAAAGGTTTATCACTTAATTAATAACTAACAGGACAATTATCTTTTCTACCAAAACGTTAAGCAAACATTCTCTAAACCTAAGCTGAGCCTGAGCACGGCGCTGTATGACACGGAATCCCTGAGCCTCATCAGTTGAGCTTCATCATACTCAACTGGCGGAGAACCAACAACTTACGTTCGCCACACCAGCCCCCCCCCCCCCCCCCCCCCCCACTCGACAACTTACGTTCGCCGCCACACCCCCCCCCCACTCCACAACTTACGTTCGCCGCCACACCCCCCCCCCCCCCGCTCCACAACTTACGTTCGCTCCCCCCCCCCCCCCCCCCCCCCCCGTTCGACAACTTACACACAGTGTCCTGGTTTTCCCAAACAAAAATATGGTCACCCTAGTTTAACTCACTATCTTAGGTTAGCTAGCCTAGCAACATCGAAATTTGCACTTATGTCTTAGCTGATCTAGGAAAATTAATTAACTAAATCTAGGTGGGTTACGTCGAAAATGTGTAAACATTGACATTTTAAACACTATATTTCCCCCCACAGATTATTCCTCTTAGCCATAACAAATGAACGGCTTGCGTTCTACCTTTCAACAAGCTAGCTAGCTAACGTAGCTAGGTTTGAATTAAATATAACGTCAGGCATTATATCCTCAGATATTTTTCTTTCTTTCATTGTATATTTGTTCTTTTACACATTGATAACCAAATTAGAGAAACTGGATAAAAAGTAAATTTCTTACCTCAGTGAATGATATCTCCAACGGATATAAAAATTCGCTTTCAGTCAGGCCAGGCGGGAGACCGTTTAGTCTTTCGTTGGGGGCGGGGGCGCACGAGAGGAGGCGAGGCAATGGTTTATTCCATGCATCTGAAGCAGGTTCATTAACTTTGTTAATATTTTGAATGAATTTTAGTTATTATAACTGCTTCACAAATTAAACTATATCAACATGCAATTTATTTGTGTGCCAGAGAAATATCCAGTTCTTCCATCATTTGCTTGAGCTGAGGTATAAAATCGTGTACTATGTAAAAATGTCTGTTTTGTAAATGGTATTTAAAAGTCCGTTTTTAAAATATTAGGTTATTTAAAAATCAGGCCCACGTGGGTCCCAACTATAACCCAACTGGGGCCGGGATTTATAACCCCAATGGGGCCCACAAATGTAACTCAACTGGGGCCCGAATAGAACCCTTAAAAAAGCCCACTCTAAGCCCATGCCCAGATAAAACCCATACTGCCCAGTTAAATCCCATGTGGGGCCCATGTGGACATGTTGGCTGGGTTACGATCTGAAAACCAACAGTACGTTGCCGTGGGTCATTTAATGGGCCCTACAGGTGTAATATAAGCTTTGTTTCTGTTGTGTACTGTAATCCCCATAGTGTGTGTGTGTGGGGGGGGGGGTCAGCTCAGGTCAGGTGGTTTCCTGTATGGTCTCTAGCGTACGCCTTGACTTAACTTGTGGATCTTGGTCTGAGATCCCAGATTGGGATGTGTTCGCATGCCGTGCAGTGCATTGTGGTCTAGATGCCCTCCAGCCTGTGATGCGGAGAAACCTGTGCATTACCCTGACCCACCCCGGTGCCTAGCAGCAAAACGGCCCTGCCTGCCGTCGTGTGTGGGCCACCGTACCCCCTCCCACCACTCCACCCGCCCCCCACCCATGCCCCCTCCAGCACCCGCGCTTCTCCACCACGTCTGTGCTTGTTTTCGTCTTGCAGCCCTATAGCAGCAAACACGCAGTCTCGCAAGCTCACTGTACACACTTCAAATGAAACCCATCTGCAGCGGTTAGAGCAAACTCCTCGGTTTGCAGTCAGGTTTCGAGCAGGCCTTTGAACTCCGCGGGTGTCGGCTGCAGGCAAAGGTTTGGCGCCCCGCCTTGTGGGCTGACTGGACCCACTCCGTCTTAATGTTCAGTGCACGTACCACCCCAACTAATCGGGGACATCAACTACATCTCCCAACATAAAGGTTCCTTCTGGATCGCTCGGCCCGAGGTGTGTCCACTTTTCTGCGAGAGGGAGACCCCGAAAGGACAGAGGGCAGCCGAGTTTGTTGACGAGCGTGCAGCTCGAAATACTCCAGCAATCCCTGGTGTCAAAAATGTCTCGGCGTGAAAGATTTCTGAGGAAACTGACAACTTCTGAGGCTTATGGGTTTTCTGTGGTGTAACACATGCGTGACATTTTTCTGTGTGTAAAGAAAACAATAAGCCGTTTAGTGATGTCGGGGCAAGAGGGAACATTTTGAAAGTGCTCACAAACTTTTAAGGGAAGCCCCTGTCTAAGGGAATTATGATTTATAGTGTAAATGCACACGCTTTCTTCATCGCACTTGGTGTAGAATGATAAACGAACCCCTCTGCTTACTGCCTGGTGTTTCTGGAGCAGCGGCGGACAGAGCAGACATCTCGGCATTATCTCACAGCTTTTGATGGCTTGTTTTCTTGTGCCGATAATCTGAGGGAGCGGGCAGCTCCGTCTTTTGGCTAGCGGCCGGCACGCGCACGGGGGGCACTTGGACCGCCGGCCATCCAAGTCCCTCTCCGCTAGACTGCGTTAGGTAAGATAATCCAAGGATCAGCTTACAGATCTCTTTTGGTGAAAGAAGAGACGAGAGGGAGAGGGAGAGGAGGAAAGACAGAGAAGGGAAAAATGTGGAGAGGGATGCACATGTGTTTGAACACTTCCAGATGCAGGAATGCTGTCTCCAAACTGTGCATTCCTTAACCCATTTTTCCCTCATAACAATGGATTACATTACATTTGGGATAAAGGGAGAAATGTGTGTGTGTGTGTGTGTGTGTGTGTGTGTGTGTGCACGAACGTGGGTGAGTGCCTGGGTCCTCGGGTGCATGTGGGTACGGGTGTCGGAACATGCATGTGTGTGTGATGTCTGTCTGTTATGTCTCCATTGCACACGAAAGCATTTGTATGTATGTATGTCTTGTTTATGCACATCTGCTTAGTGTGTGCATGTGCGCACGTGTGTATGTCTGCTGTGTGTGTGTGTGTGTGTATGTGGAGACTGTCACTCAAGCTCTGCCAGTGTGTGCTGATGGCTCCTCTCTCTATTGGTCAGGGCACACATTTGTCAGCAGGAAGACACGGGCTCCACAGTGGGTGTGGTCACACAGTGGGTGTGGTCCCTCCCTCCACAGTGGGTGTGGTCACACAGTGGGTGTGGTCCCTCCCTCCACAGCTGCAAATACTGTGGGGCTGTCCGTCACTCTGCGGATGTGTACGTGTGTAAGGCGCAGGCTGGGAACGACTGGTGGGGAGTGAGTGTACACACACTTCACGTCACTGCAGCTGAGGTCTAGAGTCTTGTACTGCCATTTTCCCAGAAGCCCCAGCCTGAAGCCTAATATTGAGAATTCCCCTCAAAGCTTTTGTGGAATTCTGCTGGTGTACAGAGGGAGAAGTCTAGACTGTGTGAAAACACTGGGTTAAGCTGTGTTATATGAGTGTTATTAAACCACACCATGGCCGGCGTAGTGGTGTCAGCATAAGACGTTTGTAAATGAAGAGTGAGAGATGAACTCATGACATCATGAGTTATGGCCCAGCCTCTGTGTGCACTAAGCTGCTCTTTGAATGCCTTGCAGACCCACTGACATACTGAACCACAAATGTGTGTGTGTGTGTGTGTGTGTGTGTGTGTGTGTGTGTGTGTGTGTGTGTGTGTGTGTGTGTGTGTGTGTGTGTGTGTGTGTGTGTGTGCGCGTGCGCGCGCGTGTGCATATGTTTTGAGTGTTTGGACTATGGTTTGTGTTTTGAGTGTTTGTTGTGGGTCTGTGTATGTACAAGAATTTGGGCTATGGCCTATAAAAGTGTGTTTGTTTGTGTGTGTGTGTGTAAGCTCAGTTGTTTGGAATGTTCCGAGTGTTTGGGCTATGGTGTGTT
This sequence comes from Brachyhypopomus gauderio, assembly GCF_052324685.1. Taxonomy (NCBI): domain Eukaryota; kingdom Metazoa; phylum Chordata; class Actinopteri; order Gymnotiformes; family Hypopomidae; genus Brachyhypopomus; species Brachyhypopomus gauderio. The sequence continues at coordinate 758,327 of NW_027506869.1, forward strand.
TGAACTGTTTTTCGAGTGTTTGGGCTGTGTTGTGCATGTTTGTTTGGGCTATGGCTGTGTGTGTGTGTGTGTGTGTGTGTGTGTGTGTGCGTGCGTGCGTACGTGTGCATACAAGCTCGATTGCTTGGGCTGTGGTGTGCTGGGTAACATTAATGAGTCCAGTTCTTCTGGCAACACAGCATGTGTTGAAATTTTTAACAAGATGGTTAATTTTCAGCGTGCGTGTGTGTGTGTGTGTAAAAGAGTGTGATGTGGAGGCGTCTGTCTGTAAAAGCTGCGGGCAGATGGGGGCCGGCTCTGGGCTTTGATTTGTGCAGTCTTGCAATGCAGGGGCCCATATATGCTCCACAGGGCTGGTGGACCGGCTGTCTGCAGCTCTTCCCAGAGTCCCACTGCTGCCTGCCATGCTCTCGCTCTCTCTCTCTCTCTCTCTCTCTCTCTCTCTCTCTCCTCTCTCTCTCTCTCTCTCTCTCTCTCTCTCTCTCTCTCTCTCTCTCTCTCTCTGTCTCTCTGTGACTGTGTTTGCGAGTAACGTTCCTTGCCGATTTCCTCATAAAAGGCACCCGCGTTTCCTACAGTGCTGTTTAGGGAGTTGCGGCCCAACTCAGACCGAGTCTGGTGTCAATTTCCTTGGCAAACACACGTACTACTCACGAAAGGTTAGGGATATTTGGCTTTTGGGTGAAATTTATGGAAAACATAAAAAGGTCATGCTACAGTGATATTATATCATGCAATAGTGATTTTCTCATCTCAAACAATTTATTGAAGCCAAAGCCAACAGTGGTGGGTTTACCCCAACAAAACATGTTTGTGTCTCAGTAACTTGTCGTACCCTTGAGCATCAATTACAGACGACGTCTCACGCAGCTCACAAGTCGACTTGTGTGTTCTGAGTCGTGGCGTCTCACTCTTCTTGAAGGGCCCTCAGGTCATTGAAGTTCTGGGGTCCAGAGTTACGAGCCTCTACATGGCGACTTTTCTGTGGGATTCACGTCTGGGGAAAGTGCGGGCCGGCCCGTTTCATGTAACCCTGTCTCCAGCATCCCTTTCCTAATGGTGTGACCTCGATGAGATGGAGTAGCGTCGTCCGTGAAGATGAAATAAGGCTTGTGTTGCAAATGCACAATGACTGAATTAATGATGTTATTCGTGTGGGCTATGGGCTTGTCGCTGTGCCATTCACAAAGGGTAGGGCAGTCCTGTATTGACGGGACACACCTGTCCACACGGTAACGCTACAACCACTATCAAAGGCTTGTTTGACACCAATGGCTGATGGAATGGTCTTACATGACACTTGGTTGCCTCTTACCCTCTTAAATGTGCCTGAAGTTGTGTGGCATTCATCACCCGGTTCCGCAGGGCACTGTTCACAATGAAGCGGTCGTCAGTGTGGCATGTGGCCAAAGGACGTCCACTTCTGTGCCTTTATGTGACTCCTCCAGTCTCTCTGAACCTCTATGGCAACCTGCTGATGTCATTCTGTGACACTGTAAGCTCATTGGCCACTCCTGTCTGAGAACATCCTATCTGAAGCCTCGTAATGGCATCGTACTGTTGATCAATTGTTAGGTGTCGTGTTGGTCTCATGACGAGGAGGACTGTTTAAATACCAATTCTAAACAAAACAGGACATTTATTGATTGAATCATGTATTAAACACCTGTTGTCAATTTTGCCATTAAGCTCCTTCTTGCTGTGCTGAAACACTGAACAGTTGGACATGTGAGTTCAAACATTTAAAGATGTCCAGGGTCTTTTGACTTGTAGGGGAGAGTTGTACTCGTTTTAGCGCTAATCGCTACGTGTCTGTTTAAAGAGGGGTATAGCCTTTAACAGAATGATAGTTTTACTTTAACTTACCATTACACACACACACACACACACACACACACACACACACACACACACACACACACACATAATTACTCATTACACACATGTTATTGTGGCTTATTGTTTTGTGGCTTCATGTCATTGGTTTGAAATGATTAAAATTTCAAGAGTTCAAAATGAACTGTAAAATATAGGCTTCCACTGTTTTCACATTTAACCAAAAACACGTGACATTTTCTGTTACTGAAATTTTATTAAATCATTCTCTTTCCAAATGGCCATCTGCGTCCATGTTAAACAGAGACGTTTCAGGTATTTTACTTAGCTACTTCGCTAATACTTCAAAATATCTAGCTTGCAAAAGGAGTTGGAGAGCTGTAACACCGGTTTATGTAGCAAAGGGAAGGCTGGTTTACGCTAACTAGTGGAAAGGCACGGGCTTGGCTACCATTGTTAAATGTTGAAGTTGACTGTGTCGAGTTTGAGCGGTCTTGAGTCTATATGGACACACATGGTGTGAAACCCAGTGCAGCCTGGGTAACTGTGTGGTATGCGAACAAGGAAACTGACACCGGTGCATTCTGGCCTCTGCTTGGACAGAGGAGCCAGACAGTTGAGGAGTATTCACACACCTGGCAACATAACGGGCACAGGAAGTACGTCCTGCTGCTCATGCATGTGCCTGGGCAGAGGAGTCTTGAAAAGAAACGTGAGAACTTCCTCCAGCAGAAGAAGGTGCGCATGCTTACACACACACACACACACACACACACACACACACACACACAATCATACTTCCCCAATGCGCACACGCACACAAACCTACCCATACCCCATTCCTCTTCCACACAAACACACACACACACACACTCTGAATCTAACTTTTGGAGTGAGACAGAAAATATGTCTGGGTCCAGGTTCATAGAAAACTAATGTGGTGATGGGAACTGCTTTGGTGACGGGCTTTCCCAGCCCAAACGTGACCTCCACGTGGGCCATCGCCAGCTCATCAGGTCAGCTTGTGATCTTACACATGTGGCCTGGATTGAGACGTGTGTTGCAATTTGCTAATCCGTTCATTATAAATGTGATGTTGAAGTTGGGGGCCTAGTAGGGACAACATGGAGTGTGTGTGTGTGTGTGTGTGTGTGTGTGTGTGTGTGTGTGTGTGTGTGTGTGTGTGTGTGTGTGTGTACTGAGTTGGGGGGTTTGCTCTCTGTGAGGCTTTCAGACTCTGTGGTAAACAGATGGCGGCCATGTCAGTGTGGCATTTAGTGGATTCACGGTGTTTGTTGAACTGTGTACACTTACTTTAGCACATAACGTGTGCAGCTGCTTATCAAGAGCTGGTTTAACCACTTAAACTGCAGACCTTAAGCCCCACACTTAGTCTTTAGCCATTAAACCTGAGGCATATTGATCGGTATCGTCTGTGAATGATTCAGTAACTGCACAGGGATGTAGTTAAACGTGTGAGGCTGGGTTGTGTGCAGGTCCACGGGGCAGAAAGGGTTAAGGTTCCAGCAGCCGCTGCCGCCATATCTGCTTGTGTGTGTGTGTGTGTGTGTGTGTGTGTGTGTGTGTCTGCGTTCAGTCACGTGTGTTTGTGCAGAGTCATGTCAAACATGCTTACGCAAGTCTACTACAGGTTCGTATATTTAAGTGATGTCACTGATGAAACATGGATGTGTGTGCATTTGAGAAAGAGCTTCGGTGTGTCTGTGTGTGTGTGTGTGTGTGTTGCAAAGAGAGAGAGAGAGCTTTTGTGTGTGTGTAGGTGCGTGTGTGTGAGTTAGAGAGAGAGCTTGTGTGTGTGTGTGTGTGTGTGTGTGTGTGTGTGTGTGTGTGTGTCTAGCACTCAGGGAGTCTGTGCTGCAGTTGTTTATTTTTAGCTGTTCGTCACCTACAAATCACAAATGTGCAGTGTGGCCATTTTCCAGAGCCAAACACCCCCACAGTCTTCTCCTGAAATGTTAACCTTTTACCGCATGCACCAACATATGTACACACACACACACACACGCCGCTGAACGTGTGCACATATGTCTACGGCTTCCTGCTTGCTTGCTTTAACATGGTGCACACACGCACAGTCTGAAGGCAACTGGTTCAGTCCTCAACGTAGGTCACAGAACTGGGACAGTGACGCTGCACAATTCTTATCTGTACTCAAAATGGCATACTGCATACTACTTGTACTGACTGTGGCCAAAATTAGAATGTCAAATACAGTACTGGACCAAAGCAAATGTCTTTAGTATGCCAAAGACACCCGGACATGGTGATATCAACTTGTCTTCCTGTAGCCACGCTTCCTTCCACAACACTGGCAGCTAACCAACCTCCAAATATAAATGTGAATAGATACATTTTCATGGAAATGCTGAATAAAAGTTAAAAGCATAAATATTCTAGCTGGAATTACTGCTGCTGTGATGGTAATCAGAGTGTAAAAATGAGCTAGCTAACTGGCAGCTCATAATAATCTAAAAGTCATTCAGGTAAATCACCTCAGGTTAGCAACTGTTAACATTTCAGCAGCTGTTTGAAGTTTATTTTTTAATTAGATTTTGCTTCAAACTGCAGTCTCCCTCTGGCAGTTTAACCACTCTGAAAAGTAATTGGTCATGCGAATGTAGTGCATAAATATCATAATCAGGAGTATGTAGGTCTATTGTATTGGTACTATGGAAAGTAATCTGCATAGTATGCAGGATACAGTATGTACTAGTGTAGTATACAGTATGTACTAGTGTAGTATGCAGTATATACTAGTGTAGTATGCAGTATACAGTATGTACTACTGTAGTACGCAGTGGTGTTCAGCCCTTGTTTTGTGGTGAGGTGGTGCAGGGTGATGACCTCGTTCGTTAGCAGCAGTGCTGCTTTGTGGAGCAATGACTCCGAGCTTTGACGATCCTCCCCATCAGTGATCCAGGTCTCTCCAGTACGGCAAGTGCTGTAGGGAACTTCTCCACAGTGGCCAACTCCAACTTGGTTATATCCGTAGAGACCAGGTGAGCGGTAGTAAGAGAAGGTTCAAGGTTCCTCTTGTGTTCTTCACCCCCCCGTTGGGACACACACCTGACCTAAGGTTGGTAAAGCTCCAAAGTCATGTGTGCTACAATGATTTTTGGGACAATTTAAGGGGGGAAAAACACAAAGTCAAAGACAAGGCTGCCTTTGTGAAAGCCAGCAGAGTGTTTTCCTGATGGACCCCCCCCCTCCCCCGCTCCATCCACATGCCTCCTTTCCGGGAATCTCCCTCCCCCCTCTCTCCCTCTCTCTTTCTCTCCCTCTCTCTCTCTTTCCCCCTCTCTCTCTTTCTTTCTCTCTTTCGTGTTCCCTCTCTCTCTCTCTCTCTCTCTCTCTCTCTCTCTCTCTCTCTCTCTCTCTCTCCATCTTCATTATTGTTACTTTTCCCCCTACCCCCATTTCTTATAACAAGAGGATAGTTACAGGAATTGGGCAAAAAAAGAGAGAGAGAGAGAGAGAGAGAGAGAGGAGGAGGATGATGAAGACGAGGCTGACTGCAGCTCTTCGGCTCGACGAGTGTCAGCATGTCAGTGTCAGTGCTGAAGTTTAAATTCCCCAGCGGCCTTGCAATGAGATGCCTGCCTGCTGATTCTGTAGGGGTGCAAACCTCTCACTCTTTTTGTGTCTCACCCAAACACACACACGCACACACAGCATTTGATCATGGGGGGTGTGGCAGGGAGAGGGCATCACACGTTGGCATGGCGATGACCCGTGCGCAGTGAGGACTGCCTCTGAGCACAAGATGGCGACACCCTTATCTGCCACCTAGCTGATATTTTTACACACAGCAGGGCTTTATTTGTCTATATATAGAGGGGACGGTGAGTTTCCTGGCAGACGCCGTCATTGTGCCACTGCATGCATGCACACACACACTGGCCCCGCACACACACACTGGCCCCGCACACTGGCCCCGTGCTGCTCACTGGTCCGCATTGCGACAGTTTCCTGCAGTTTTTGCCTTCAGTCTGTGGCTTGGCAGCTGCTATATGACAGTCCGTGAACGTTCAGGTCAAACGTACCGTAATGCATTACACAAAGGGAGTGTGTGTTTGTGCGCACACACACACACACACACACACACACACACACAGCGAAACACACACAGGGCCTATTCAGATTTGCTCTCAGTGTATAGTTTATGAGGTGTACAGGCTAACGTATAATACATGCGTGCTCACACAAACACACACACACACACACACTCGCACAATGGCCACACACCTGTGATTTCGCTCAGGAGGAAGTGTGTTAGAGCACCGGCCTCAGCAGAAAGCTCCATCAAGGGGTTGAAGTTGTGCCAGGGAACTGCGATACAGTTGTGTGTGTGTGTGTACGTGTGCGCACATGTGTGTTTGCGCTCACACGCGTGTGTGTGTGTATGTGTGTGTGTGCTCGAGCTGTGCAGGTGCCAGTTAATACACGAGAACTTGTTCAAACACAAGTCCATCAGGTTTTTTTCTGTCACGGTATAATAATTAGCCCGAGCGCCACATACGTTACGTGGCAAAATGTTTTTGTTTTTTTTTCCCTTCTGCAGCTTAACCACCGACGTCCTCTATCCGTTTACCTTGACGCAATCCCAGAATGCACCAGTGCCGTAGACTCCCTGCACCAAAGCAGGGGTTCGGGGACTTTCCACGAGTGCAGCAGCCACGGCGGTGCGGTTGTGTGGATCGGGTACACGTCTCTCCCCCGGGTCGGAGCATTATCCCTGTTTAGAGGAGTTGTGCTGGGTGTTGGAGACGCAGGTTCATATGTGCCTGACATACAAGCCTGATGAGAATCGCAGGAGCACGTTTGGCTTCCAGCGACTCCGTGCGTAAAGGGCGCGCCGCTCGACTCGGGCCGCAGGAGACCGACGGAACACGGGCGAGCCGCTCCAACTGTGCTTAGTAGCCGACAAACTGCCGTTTTATGAGGTGTTGGTGAAATACCTACGGGGGAGGTGCGGGGCTTTCTCTTTTAAGGGAACAATAAATACTGCCTTCCATTAACACTCGATGACATCAGCAGGTGGGAGCTGCTCGTCGGGGAGAGGGATGTTTAGGTCACTTCCTGTTCGTTGCCATGACGCACTCCTAGCAGCATGAGAGGCGGCAACGGTGTCCGTGGGAACAGATGCAGAGATGTTTCCATCACGCTGCTTTGACGGGACCCGGCAGTTAAATGCGAAAAATCACCGTCCGTTCGTTTTCAGTCCTTGGGAAAGTTTGGGGGGAGGGGGGAGGGGGGGGTGTGGAGGTGTCCTGGTGTTAGGAGGGTCACTCCCATAATGGAGCCAGGGCCTTTGGCAGACGTTAACAGAGACGGCTCCCTAAGGGCAACAGACGTCTCGGATGTGTGCTGATCCAGCATTGGCTTGTCAGCGGGTTTCAAAAAAGTCGTCGAGATAAGCCTGTCGAATTTCCGACGAACTGCAGCTGGATTCGCAAAATGTCAACGACGATAGTGGCTAGGGATTCGCACAAGCGAGCTGTTGACGTCCACCTGTCCTGATTGGCAGTTTCAAGCAGACGTGTGCAGTCAGGGTCTTAACTGCATGTGTGGTGAAATGGTGAACAGGGCGTACTGCACTACTGCAGAACTCTGCGATGCTGGCTGGGTGGAACTACATGAAGGGGTAGTTCTGGGGTGGTGATGGGGTGGTGATGGGGTAGTTCTGGGGTGGTGATGGGGTAGTTCTGGGGTGGTGATGGGGTGGTGATGGGGTAGTGATGGGGTGGTGATGGGGTAGTGATGGGGTGGTGATGGGGTAGTGATGGGGTAGTTCTGGGGTAGTTCTGGGGTGGTGATGGGGTGGTGATGGGGTAGTTCTGGGGTGGTGATGGGGTAGTTCTGGGGTGGTGATGGGGTAGTTCTGGGGTGGTGATGGGGTAGTTCTGGGGTGGTGATGGGGTAGTGATGGGGTGGTGATGGGGTGGTGATGGGGTAGTTCTGGGGTGGTGATGGGGTAGTTCTGGGGTGGTGATGGGGTGGTGATGGGGTAGTTCTGGGGTGGTGATGGGGTAGTGATGGGGTAGTTCTGGGGTAGTTCTGGGGTGGTGATGGGGTGGTGATGGGGTAGTTCTGGGGTGGTGATGGGGTAGTTCTGGGGTGGTGATGGGGTAGTTCTGGGGTAGTTCTGGGGTGGTGATGGGGTAGTTCTGGGGTGGTAATGGTACCTCGCTGATGGAGGGCAGTTCAGGATGTGCGTGTGTGTGCACGTGTGTGTGTGCACGTGTGTGTGTGCACGTGTGTGTGTGCACGTGTGTGTGTGTGTGTGTGTGTGTGTGTGTGTGCGTGTGCACATGCATCTGTGTATTCATCAGCACGTGTCATTCTGAGAGTTGCCGTAGGTGCAGAGACACTAAACCGCATCTTGTATGGTGATGGCAGGAAATGACCAGGAAGTATTTGTGGCGGTGATGAGTTCTCAACATGATTATGCGACAGTTGTTGCTAAACAAGAACCAGACGGTGAATCACTAAGTTATTAAGCACAATTGGTTCTATAGCTCTTGATCTGGACTGGAAAAGAGGCTCTTAATATTTTATGCACCACCAGTTTATTTCGTGCGCACACACACACACACACACACACACACACACACACTAATTTCCCAGTGCCACACCACTGGGGACAGTCCTGCACGATCTGATGTGTATGACTCTGCCACTGGCACCGTGCCATTGAGCCAAGATGGTGGCCGGGCGTTGGGTAACTTTCCTCTTAAACGCTGTGTTAGTCAGAGGAGATTAACAGAGAGTTCTCCGCACCTCACACACGCCCGAACACGTCCCTTCAAAAACCATTAGACAAACACTGTGGCGAGGACGAGAGGGACGGGCGTGATCAAAATAACGTACGAACCGATAAAAGATAACCAAAATAAGATTTAGTAGCGTATTGTTGATTTTGTCGGACTTTGACAGTGCAGTTCTGAGTGCGTGAGAGTGTGTTTGGAGGGGCTGGTACTATGTAGTTAACATGCAGGAATGTGGCTGGTTTTGGAACCCGTCCAACGTGGCGGTTTACGTGACCGTGCTCCGTGTCTTGGTGGTTAAGGCCCGGGGGGGCTTTTGGCACGGGCCTTCAGACGAACCGGGTGGTGGTGTCGCGCGAACGCACCTCGGTTCGAGCGCTCGAGCTCACGTCGAGACTGCAGACGGAACGGGGGATGACCCGTTCTGCTCTTCGCCGGTGCCGAGGTCACGTGTCCCTGCCAGCGCGTGAGCGTGAGCATCACGGCGGCGTGGAGATGAACCGCGTGGCGGGTTAGGCTGCGGTGAGACAGGGTTCTGCAAAGCGTGGTGCAGACGTACATCCTCTTCTCTCTTTCTCTCTCTCCTGTGAGGCCTTCCTGTCCTCTCTCTGAGTCAGTCTCAGTTTTGTCTCTGGAGATGACTGCACTGTGCCCTGCGGTGGTGCCCCCTGTCAGGTGTGACGCGTGCCGTGTGGTGACGTGCTGGTCTCCAGCCCTTACTCCCTGCTGCCCCCTGTTGGGGGCTTTGGAGCATTAGCAGGGCAGGTTCAGCCTCAGGGTGTGTTGAGATAACCGCCCCGTTGGACTCTGTACTTTACGTGGGCTCGAACACAGACTCCACATCTCCTCACTCTGGTGCACATGCCTAATTTATCACACAAACATATTGCTATGTTCTACTGACAAATTTGCTTCATGGACAGTGTGAGTGAGTGTGTGAGCGAGTGTGTGTGTGTGTGTGTGTGTGTGTGCGCTCTGTGTCTCTCCCTACATGTTTGTGTTCCCTTCTTTCCTGCTCCAATGGCCCGTCAGCATTATGAGGTCCAGCAGGCTCACATGCAGGTCACTCTGAACACGCGTGTTAATGATTCACCGTTACAGTATAGCGCAAACACGGACCCGTCACGAGACACGTGACCGCACCGGCCGTCCAGCCCGGGAAACCCAAGAATCCGCACGCTGTCCACTTCAGCTTCACATGCTTCCCGTGGTGACCACCGCATAGGGGAAGGAGACGACCTGCCTCACGGTTGTGTGGGGGACAGTGAGGACGATGGGGACAGTGAGGACAGACTCTCCCCTGTCAAACTACACATGAGCAGCTCACAGTGTCTGAGCATGCCGTGACTTTCTACAGAGTTCCGTATTGGTTTACCTCGGCTGAGAGGTTTTGGTTGAACTGACATCTCTCTCTCTCTCTGTGTGTGTGTGTGTGTGTGTGTGTGTGTGTGTGTGTGTGTGTGTGCACACACTCCCCCTTTTTTTCTCTGGGCAAGTCACTTTTTGTTTTCGTTTTTCTTTCCAAATTGGCAGTGTGTTTAACTGAAAGAATGCTCCTTCTCTCTCTTTTTCCCTCCTCTCCCTCCCTCTCTCCCTCCCCCCCTACTCCCCCCCCCCCTTGTTTTCTGCCCCCCTTGACTAACACGCGCCCTTTTGAAGTACTCTTATTGCCCTGTGCACTTCCCCAGATTAGTTCAAGTACTGCTTGTTTTGGAAGTAAATGTTAACGGACACACAGCTGATGACTCCAGCCTAGCCCTAGGTGTGCATATGTGACCTGACTGTACACACACACACACACACACACACACACACACACACACACACACTTCCAGTGTAATGTATTTGTAGACCAGGAGAGCAGCTACGGCCATTAGAATTACCCGCAGCTGTCAAGCATTACAACGAATGCAGTGCTCACCGCGACGTCTTGGGGTGGATGAGCTTCTGAAATGGGCTCGCAAACTCCCAGAGGCTGGCGTAGCGTTGTTACTGCAATATCGTGTCAGTTAAATCACAACGTTAACGAAAACTAGCAGGTCGCTGCTTTGAAACCGATACACGAGCAGTGCTGATTTTGAAACGACGAGTAGCTCGTCAGCGATGTCCTGAACACGCTTTCCGTAGATAGATGTGCACTGAGATTTCGAGCTGTCATGTTCGAGGTGAACTGACAGAAGTTAATCACTTTCAGATAGTATTGTGTGAAATAGTTATTCTGCCATGAGTTATTGCTAAATGTAACTGAACTAGTTTGACTTGCCAGCACTGGTTTAATGTAACTTAACTGGTTTGTTGAAAATCGAAAGCTGCCATCTTGTTTTATTGGAAGTCTCTTCTTATTCGTGTGAGCTGATCGAGGAATTGGGCTAAACTATCCCATTTTAATTCCTAGTTAAACATGCCCTGAGTTTCTTACAGCATCTGGTGTGTGTGTGTGTGTGTGTGTGTGTGTGTGTGTGTGTGTGTGTGTGTGTGTGTGTGTGTGTGTGTGTGTGTGTGTGTGTGTGTGTGTGTGTGTGTATGTGTGGTAAAGGAGTTTGACACCTCCACGTGGTTTGCTTTTTACTTCTGCATTGCCCCTCCCCCTCTACTAATATCAGAGTAAAACTGCACTCTTTGCTTGTGTGTGTGTGTGTGTGTGTGTGTGTGTGTGGCGGAATGACAGAGGTTGAAGATGTGTGAGTGCAGAGCGTTGGCCACTCCCTGAACCAGCCAAGATTTTCTTTTTTTAACCTTTATCTCCACCTCCCCATCCCACCCCTCCATCTCTCTCTCTCTCTCTCTCTCTCTCTCTCTCTCGCTCACCCGCTCACTCTCGTAGTCTGTGGGCTGTGTGTGCGCGAGCGGACGTGTGTGGAGCTGTGAGAGGAAGAGAGAGGCGGAGAGCAGGGACGGTTAGAGTCCAGTGTGGAACAGGAACCCGAGCGAGGGACGCTTCACAGCGGAGACCAGCAGGACAGAAGGACACAGAGAGACAGGGACAGGAACCTTTGAGATAGAAAGCTCTGCTGAGCTTTGAGAGAAGGGAACGTGCAGCCGTAAGCAGACTGCACACACACACACACACACACACACACACACACACACACACACACATCTGTAAGGAGTATGGAGGACGTTTCATCTTCAACCTGCTGCCCCAATGATGCATCCGTGCTCAGCAACCACCGCGTGGGTAAGGACGAGGTGTGTGTGTGTGTGTGTGTGTGTGTGTGTGTGTGTGTGTGTGTGTGTGTGTGTGTGTGCTGTGGCTTTAGAGGGAAGCCACTTCTGTTCCTCCATTGAAGGTCTGCTGTCGTGCTCTCTCATTCATAGCATACTGCCCTGGGCACTTCTGCTGAAGTCTACCTGTTTGTGTGTGACTGGGCGTCTGTGTGTGTGTGTGTCCTGTGTGCATTTGTACATGTAATTGTCTGTGTGTGTGTGTACACATGGCGTAGTTTGTGGGGCACAACCTGTTTGACTTCCAGTTCAGAGGATATGAAACACACACACACTTCTTTGCACACAGTGGGCTGGTGAGATGGGGGCTGGTGTGTACAGGGTCCTGCACCCAGTTAGGGTGTTGCTTCCTCTCTTTGTAACAGCACCGTGTCTTACGAGGACGGCTGGTCAATGAGTAATCAGTACAGCAAGCTCTGGTGTGTGTGTGTGTGTGTGTGTGTGTGTGTGTGTGTGTGTGTGTGTGTGTGTGTGTGTGTGTGTGTGTGTGTGTGTGTGTGTGTGTGTGTGTGTGTGTGTGTGTGTGTGTGTGTGTGTGTGTGTGTGTGTGTGTGTGTGTGAGATTGTGTTTCTGTGCACAGAATGTAGATTTACTTGTGTGAATTTTGGCGGTAGCGTGTGTGTTTTGCGTTTGGCGCCCATTCGTATGTTGTAAGAAGTCTTGAGGTTAGACCTTAAGTTTGTGAATGATACCGATCAGGTTTGTTCTACATTACTGCTCTCTACTACACTACTGTTTTATCAGCATTCATTTTCTCTTTAATTGTCTTCCCTCTCTCTCTCTCTCTCTCTCTTTCTCTCTCTCTCTCTCTCTCTCTCTCTCTCTCTCTTTCTCTCTCTCACTCTCTCTCTCTCACTCTCACTCTCTCTCTCTCACACACATTCTGAAGTGTTCCCTCCTCTCCTATGCCACACTCTTTAATTAAAAACAAACAAAATACACCCAGGAACAAGGCTGGTAGCTTTGTGGTGAGTGTGTGTGTGTGTGGGAGTGTGTGTGTGTGTGGGAGAGTGAGGATTGTTGATCTTGATCCTGTGCTCGTCACTGGCCGAAACACTAAAAAGGGAAAATCACAAAATTGTAAACATAAATATCACTGGTGTCATGATGGTAAAACTGATAAAATCTCTGGCGTGCCACATAGTAAATACGCAATAAGACTTTAGTCTGTGGTTTCTGAAAGTACTACAGTATCTCTACCATATTGTTGGTACTACAGTACCATAGCCTCGGTACCACAGTATTGGTACTACAGTATCGATACTACAGTATCTACCATAGTGTTGGTACTACAGTATCTGTACCATAGTATCAGTACTACATGATTGGTACTACAGTATCTGTATCACAGTATTGGTACTACAGTATTGATACTACAGTATCTGTACCATAGTGTTGGTACTACAGTATCTGTACCGTAGTATTGGTACTACAGTATCGATAGTACAGTATCTGTACCATAATATTGGTACTACAGTATCCATACTTCAGTATCTGTGCCATTGTGTTGGTACCATAGTATCGGTACTACAGTATCTGTACCATAATATCAGTACTACAGTGTCTGTACCATTGTATCGGTACTGCAGTATTGGCACCATAGAGTCAGTACTGCAGTATTGTGTATTTTAGAGTGTTTGGGGCCAGTATGAGGTTTGCAGTGGTCTGACCACAAGCTGCCAAGATTTATTTCCCTCTGCTGAGCTCTTTTTCTGGCACCTAGCTCTCACACTTTCTCTGTTGTCATCACTCTTTATGGACATGCTGAGAAACATGACATAGGAAAAGTTGCTCACTCACTCACACACACACACACACGCACGCACTTTAAGGTGTCTGTTGTTGACAGTAAGGATTTAATAACATTTGAGTTCCTGAGTTCCTCTGTGTCAGGTGAGGTGCTCCGAAGGAGATTCCCCCGTTCAGAGACACATTTGGCAAATGTGAATGTTAGTGTGTGCGAGTGTGTGCTTGCGTGCACACAAATGTGTTTTCTGCAGTGCTGTTGTACTTTCTGCTGTTGTGTAATGGATTTGTCAATCATGCAGGCCCGAGACGCAGTCGTCGAGGAAACGAGGCACCACCTCCTCCGCAGGCCACAGGCCGTCTCGCTTAAGGCAGACGCGAAGGGCATCTGTAGACGCAGGGGTATTGTGTGCTTGTGTGCAAGCGCGGGCGTGTCAGGGGTCAGGGGGTTGCTAATCCAGCCAATCCAAGGCCTTCTATAACCCCCACTGGCACTCTTCCACTCTTATAGGCCTTCCAGGTTTCTCTCTCTCTGATCTCTGCCGTCTCCATGCGGACCTGTCGCCACATACGTAACGGCCCCTGTGTTAGCAGACTGGAATACGCACTCCAGCTCCCAGCATGCCACTGTGACTCCAGCTCCCAGCATGCCACTGTGACTCCAGCTCCCAGCATGCCACTGTGACATTTAGACACACAGCACACAGACATCACCATTACACAAACATTCACACACATGCAGTTGCGCACGCACACACACTCTTCGATATGTGTACTCAAGACCTACTGATTTCCTGAGCCTCCCGTCCAACCCAGACAGTCAAAACACACACACACACACACACACACACACACACAAACACACACACAAACACACACAAGTCTGGGCTGTCCCTACTTTTAAAAACTAAAGAGCAGCAATTTAAACTAATCTTACTTAAGTACGCAAATAGAGACAGACAGAGACAGATGGAGGGAGGGAGGGAGAGAGAGAGAGAGAGAGAGAGAGAGAGATGGGGGGAGCGAGAGAGTGGTGCAAGCTCCCCTCTGCTTGTCCTTGTTTTGTGTGTGTGTGTGTGTGTGTGTGTGTGAGAGTGTGTGTGTGTGTGTGTGTTCCTTGCTCTGCGATGTAACAGTGAATCATTAACGTCCATTTTCAGAGGCACTTTCTCTTCCTCCTGGTCGTGTGGCTTCTGCTCAGCTGCACAGAAGGAGGCCGTTCAGAACAGAACTTCCTGCTCCACTGAGGACGGCCAAGCGCGTGCTGTGGTGGGGTTCAGCACACCATATGTCCCTCAGTTTGTGCTGTACTACAGTATGTGTGTGTGTGTGTGTGTGTGTGTGTGTGTGTGTGTGTGTGTGTGTGTGTGTGAGCACACTGTGAGCCATCCTGCACACCCGCCAAAGCCACTGTTGACAAAAGTGTCATGGACTCCTAGTGAAAAAATGACACTTGTAAACGGGGCCTCATACCTTTCTTTAACCCTAACGTAATTCATCACGTAGATGATGCAAGAACCTGCTTGTACAGGTCGTGCACAGCATCAGAATGTGTCCTACAGGCCACGTGCACTCTGAGCGGTGCGAGCGCCAGTGTGCGCGGGCCCAGTGACCCTCCAGGAGAACAAACCCGGGTCACTACAGCTCACACATCGCTGTCTATTCATGTTGTCAGGAAGTGGGGTAGGTGTGACATCACTTCCTGTGTGACCACGCTTCTCGAAATGACACGGCCTGTGTCGTGGGACCTTCTCCAGAAAACTTAGATAACTGATTTGGGGTAATAGATTCATACATCCGTTAGATATTATGGCACATTTCATTTCATTAGATTGGTTTATGCTGGTCCCTGCCATAATGGCAGGTGTTTCTGCTCAGGGACTGAAGTCCACATGTAGGCCTACGCCCCGATCTTAGCTCTGGTCTTTTTCCTGTGTGTATACTCTTATCTCTCTCTATATCACACCTTGGCCATCTGCCCAACGCTCAATAAAAGCCATCTTTTGCCTCGGCCTCATGATGTCGTTGGGCTGAAATTCCTCGGTTGCCGTGCCTGTCGGTGCTACGTGAGGTAAGGGCTGCGTGGGGTAGGGCCTCGGTCTGCTGCGTGAGGTAGGGCCTCGGTCTGCTGCGTGAGGTAGGGCCTCGGTCTGCTGCGTGAGGTAGGGCCTCGGTCTGCTGCGTGAGGTAGGTGCTGCGTGAGGTAGGGCCTTGGTCTGCTGCGTGAGGTAGGGCCTTGGTCTGCTGTGTGAGTTGGGTTTTGCTTTTACGAGAGGCTCATTCAGGTCACGCGAGGTCACCTGCACAGAGCTCGCACGGGACAGACCACTGTGTGGGCGTGGGGGGGAGGGGGGGAGGGGGGGTGGTTTAATGTCACTGAGATGGTGCAGCACACACACACACACATATCCCATGATCAGGAGCGCTGAATGCTTTAATGAGTGTCATAGCTCTGTGAAGTAGCTGGTTAGCTACCCACAGCTAGGGTGCCTCCCCCTCCGCTCCACTTTAAAGTCATTCTTGGTTTCGGCTTTCCCAGCCACGCCCCCACCGTAACCTCTGGCCCCGCCCCCGCCGTCACCTCGGGCCCACCCCGCCCGCACTGTCTGAAGGGAGTGCGTGCGTGTGTGTGTGTGTGTGTGTGTGTACCTCAGATGGAGTTCACTGCCATTGCTAAACATTAACAAGACATGTCAGTTTAATGCTACTAGATTCAAATGTATACGTGGAAGTGTGTGTGTGTGTGTGTGTGTGTGTGTGTGTGTGTGTGTGTGTGTGTGTGTGTGTTGTAGCAAGGATAAGGCTATGAGCTTGATTGCACAATTCTTTTCAGCTGTGCTCTTATCTGTGCTGTATATCAGCCATCTCCCCGTAGCAAGAGCTTCCTCTACAGACCCGCAGGCCAAATGAAGTGCCCTGAAAGCAAATACACACACACACTCTCACACACTCACACACACACACACACACACACACACACACACACACACTCCAGCGGTGCATACCAGAGGATTGTTCCACTCAAAAGCCCTCGACTTTTCGGTGTGTGTGTGTGTGTGTGCGTTTGCTCATGTGTGTGCGTATGCTTGTGTGTTTACCATTTTATTATAGGAAAGGAATGCATGTGGGTCGCTTCCCATGTAAGTGTATGTTCAAGCAAGTGTAGACTGTGTGTAATTAAGTGTGTGTGTGTGTGTGTGTGTGTGTGTGTGTGTGTGTGTGTGTGTGTGTGTGTAGAGGGGCCTGAGGAGGGGGAATGTGGCAGGCTATTGTGAAATATGACAAGTCCAGAAGCCTCTTCCTTTCAGCCAGAATGGGGGAGGAGGTTTCTCGCCGGAACAGCGAGTCACCTGGGTGCTCACCCCCAACACCACCCAGTCCCAACACCACCCGTTACCTGATGATGGTGCACCTCCCCAAACTCCCCCTCCCCCTCTCCTTCTCCCTGGCCTCCTCCGAGCTGATGGCCCCTCCCCCCGGGGGCGAGGCTACCGTGCGGTGGACTCCGCCCTCTTCCCTCTGTGGCTCTCTGACGCAGGCGTGGGCAGCGGACGGGCGGAGGAGGGGAAGTACCCGCACAGAGGGAGGAAAAGCTGCCCGGGGGTGGAGGTGTGTGGAGCTGCCAGCAACCTCCGCCTTTCTGACCACGTCTTCCTGCGACCTTGAGAAGTTGCTTTTGTTCCTTGGGAATTTTTGCGACCCAGATAGAAGCTGTTTGATCTGCATACACGTGCGTGCGTGCGTGCGTGCGTGCGTGCGTGCGTGCGTGCGTGCGTGCGTGCGTGTGTGTGTGTGTGTGTGTGTGTGTGTGTGTGTGTGTGTGTGTGTGTGTGTGTGTGTGCGTGTGTGTGTGTGTGTGTGTGAACCTGCACGTGAACCTTATCTGCTTACTAACTTTGAAGTCTTTCATTTGTTCTCTCCTTCTCTTATCTGGATGATAACGAGAGTGCAGTTGTTTTGCCGGAACGCTCCAGTGGTGTTTCAACTCTCCTTTCCATAGAGGTTTCTGTCTAATCCCGAACAGAGAGCACGTACCAGAGAGGGAATTTCAAGAAACAAATTGCTTTAATCTCACCCCCTGGAAGGAGTTGGCCAGCACGCCCACAGCCGAAGGTCTGGAAGCTGTTAGGGGCTCTTTGCTCTCGCTGGTGCTTTCCTTGCCTGGGGTTGCCAGATTGGACTGATTGATCCCTGTGCTGGCACAGGCCAGCGCTTTAAAGCGGTTCAGCTTTTGGCTCGCATGAAGGCTAATTTGTTCAGAACTGCGTCTCATGGTGAACTCTGGGCTCTGAAATACATGTGTTGTGTTTGGGTGCCTGCAGTGAGTGAGTGAGTGAGTGAGTGAGTGAGTGTGTGTGTGTGTGTGTGTGTGTGTGTGTGTGTGTGTGTGTGTGTGTGTGTGTGTGTGTGTGTTGGCTCCTGGGGGCCTCCATGGTTGAGCAGCGTTC
The DNA here is from genome assembly GCF_052324685.1 of Brachyhypopomus gauderio. NCBI lineage: Eukaryota > Metazoa > Chordata > Actinopteri > Gymnotiformes > Hypopomidae > Brachyhypopomus > Brachyhypopomus gauderio. The sequence continues at coordinate 776,371 of NW_027506869.1, forward strand.
AGTCATGCGTCCGTGCTGACGGGCAGAGCAGGACGGCCTCCCGTGCTCTCCCTGACGCACTGATCTACGATCTCTGCTCACTGACCTCAGAACAGTTTCTCTGCTCCGTCCGGCTCTGAGTGGCTGGGTGCGGACCGCGTGGACCAACGCTGCCCGTTTGGGGCCTGCGGTCACCATCTCGCTGAACTCGTTGGGTTTGTGCTTTACTGTTAAACCATTATTACATGTAAATTTTTCCAGTTATGGTTCCCCTGTAGTAAACTGCTACACCGGTGGTCCGAGTCACTGCCTCAGCCCCGCCCACCCACTCTCAGCCCCGCCCACCCACTCTCTTTCCCCAGCCTGCACTGTCTGACGGGCCGTGTGTGTCCTCCACAGATGACAGCATCTCGGCGGCGAGCGCGTCCGACGTGCAGGACCGCCTGTCGTCGCTGGAGCTGCGTGTGCAGCAGCAGGAGGACGAGCTGACCGTCATGAAGGCGGCGCTGGCCGACGTGCTCCGCCGACTCGCCCTCTCCGAAGATACGGCCGCCAAAAAGCAGCAGAGTGCCAAAGGTGGGCGGGGTTACAGCTGGGGAGGGCGTGGTTACAGCTGGGCGGGGTTACGGGGTCACGTTTCCGTGATGGGACCGTAGGAGGAGCTGTGAAGTGTGTGTGTTTGCGTGTGTGTTTGCGGAGGGATTGAATTGAGCAGATATTTTGTTTACATGCTGGTACGGTTTTGCCTGCCTGAACACGGACAATAATGCAGCGCGTTTGTGGACACAAACATTTAGTGTTGGGTTGATAAAATGTGGCAGTAACATAGTGAAACATTTCATTCATGTAAAACATTCCAGTGAGTAGCCTCCTGTTAACACACACACACACACACACACACACACACACATTATGACAGCTCTCTCATTTTTAAGCCCAGAAGTGCACTCTTGAGTGGGCGTTCACTCTGTCCTTGGGTCTCTATCTGATACACTCACAATACCAAACATATTTCAGTGTCTCCCCCCCCCACATCATTTCTCCCTGTTTCTCTTGAACTCAAATTAATTCACTCAATTTTGAACAAACTCGAGTGAGACAAGCTGAGTGGGTGACCAGGCTGCAGAGAGCAGACGCATGAAACGGTGGAGCGAAGAAGAAACAAGATGAAGGATGAGCTAGAAGGGGGAGAAAGAGTGTGGTTCCTGACTAAACATCTAAACATCTGGCCCCGTCTCAACACCCCCCCACACACCACCCCCTCCTCTCCCGTTCCTCTACTCAACTGTGTGTGTGTGTGTGTGTGTGTGTGCGTGTGTGCGTGTGTGCGTGTGTGCGTGTGTGTGGTTCTCTTCGTGCGTGGCTCTTCTCACCGTGGTGTCTTCATGCTGGAGTGGGAGGGTGTTGAAATGTTTCGATCTTTTTTGCCATGGCCATCTTTCCTACAGAGGAAACGTGTATAAATGGCTTCCAGTCTGCTGTCTCGGGGTTCATCGTTAAGTGTTTGTTCAGGTGACGACGGCCAGCACACACCGCCAAAACCGAAGGTTTTTAGCTCAAAGCGAAACCTTTTGAAGAACAGCGACACGTCACAGGTGGCTCTGATAATCACGTCACGGCAGGAGCTGTTCGGGCAGAGACGACTTGCACCACGGTGCAGATTTAATTGATGGTTTACGTTTGGCTGACAAAGGGGTCAAAGGAGTGTGTGTCAACGTTTCTCTCTTCATGAAGAAGCTCCAGTCACCACCTCCGCACGTCAGCCGTCAGACCCGACGCTTGAGTCAACAACGATACAGCAACCTCCCTCCTCTCTTCCTCCCTTCACGCCTCCCCCTCTCCTAGATGAATTCTTCCTTCATCTGTTCTCTGAGAGTTGTTGACATGGTCCCTCCCTGTGGAAATGAGGAGAGGCTAATTGATTCACGTGCAGCTGAGATGGATTAGCTCTTTCTGCGATTACTACTGCCTTTTCCAGAGAGTTTATGTTCATTGCTGTCTGGCCGGAGCACTGGTCCTGGCTCTAATTCATTTTGCAGCATGATTCTGAGTGTTAGTCCCTTTCACTCTGGCAGCTGCTGAGACTGCCTTGATCTTGCCAGGCTCTGACAGCGTTTGAGAGTTCCTGGGGGGGGGGGCAGGAAGTGTGTGACATGCCTAAGATGGAAGGCAGAGACTTCCTTAGTTTCCTGTGGGCGTTAGGAGGTCACACATGGGTCCCCTATGAAACTGTCCAGACCCCCCCCCCCCCCACCACACACACACACACACACACACACACACACACACACACCGCTAGCTTGTGTGACTGTGAGAATGTCCCCACACATGCACTCCAATACTGGTGACTTTATGTAATTGTGTATTGTTTGAATTATTTGAAAATTATACTGTCTAAGTAGTACAAATTAATGAATGTATAAAATAATTAAATTAATTAAAGACCCAAGAATTAAGCCATCAAAATATTAAAATCCAGCTGGCATTGAATTAAACAATTCTGATATTGCTCTTAGGCCAGAAATTGACACATGAATGTACACACACACACACAGAGTATTCTGAAGAACCAGAGGCCATATTGTGCATGTTTCAACTGAAACCAGACCATGTGGCACTGACATCAGAACATACACACACACACACACACACACATACACACACAAAGTGATTAATCAAGCCCATCTCACAAAGGTTGCAGGGCACATTTACGCAATAACTGCATGCTTCATTGCCATACTATAAAAAGACAACAAACGTGAGAACATAATAAACACGTGAGAGCCCTTTGAACAGGCACACACAAATCAGACCTGTACACAATCAGACCTGTACACATGCACCACAAATCAGACCTGTACACAATCAGACCTGTACACATGCACCACAAATCAGACCTGTACACAATCAGACATGTACACATGCACCACAAATCAGACCTGTACCCAATCAGACCTGTACACATGCACCACAAATCAGACCTGTACACAATCAGACCCGTACACATGCACCACAAATAAGACCTGTACACAATCAGACCCGTACACATACACCACAAATCCGACCTTTACACACAGCCTGTGGATTTTAAATAGACTTGGGATTAGGAATAGAATCACCATGCTGAGATTAGACATGCACATTACTGCTTATCTCACAGAGATGCCCGAGATTACCATGCTGAGATTAGACATGCACATTACTGCTTATCTCACAGAGATGCCCGATACCATCGCTGCCCAAGATCCTGAGTGCCTGTACTGAGATCAGCTCTGTTTACACGGCTGCATGTTTACGCGTGTGCATTATTATTCATGATTTGCATGTAAAATGCTGATCCACAGACTCTGTGCACCGTTTGGTAGTTTTCCACTCTTGGCTGGTCTAATCCAGTCCCTTTTGATCCAATTAGCATATCCTCATCAGCACCCTGGCCTCGTTAAGCTCTTGTTATCCTCCCCTGGTTTGCACACTCCCTACCACTTCTGTCTGTCTTCACCATCCACACCCATAACATCTCATCGCGGTAACTCCTCGGCGAGTTCTCACTGACCTCTCCTCTCTCTCGATGAGAAATGAATCAGCGGCTCACGTTTGGCTCATTTCGGGCCAGGCCGCGCCTGCAGCGGTAGCCGTTAGAAACGCCCCCCATGTTCTGGGATCAGACGCTGAGTCACCACTCTTGTTCCTCGCGGTAATGGGACACCCGCCGCGACTGATCCCAGATCTGTCATGCAGGTCAGGCCCAGATGCGCGAGGCTTTGTCCATGTCCTGCATCACGAACGGCAGCTCCAGTGGACGCAGGTCTCACAGAGACAGCTCCACGGTGTCCATAGCCAGGAAAGAGACATTGTCCTCCGCTGCCAAGAGGTAAGACACACTCCAATACACACACCAACCAGCAATTAAGCAAACATAAGTATCATAGCTGCAGTGTTTGCCACTGTAATATGTACATAATCATCCATAAATGCAGAGCACACAATATTCCAGTCACAATCTTAGTGATACATTACTCATATTTCCCAAAACTTAATCAGTCCTGTTTCTAACTGTTATGTTTGACCCAGGACCTGTCTGACAAATGAATTACTAATCATTTTTGTTCCAGTATTTCATAAAAATATGTCTCATAAAGTACATAATTTTATCTGGCCTTCGACAGCCTAACGTGATCCGTATTAAGTGCATGTCAAAGTATATAAGCTCCTGGATAAAGAATACCACGTCCTTGTTTGTAGAGTAATTATACATATTTGTCATTCACACGCCCTAAAAACGGGGCCAGCGCTGTGATCACCAGCAACACTGTCTGCCGTAGTCTGGCCGACAGACCTGGCCAGTGTTGACCCAAAGGTCCTTTGTAATGTTTTTACTGTTTGTATACCAAAGATGAATGAGCATATTTGTCTTCCGTGTGCCTGTGTGTCTGGCCTCCTGTCTTCTCCGTGTTGAGTGTTTGCGTCCTTCTAAACTTGTGCCTAATTTGAACTTCAGCGTTGACCTCCCTGTCGGTGACCTGCCCTGCCACCGTTGGCCGGCCCCTGTTGTTGTTTGTTTCTTTGCAGCGGTGGGGAGAAAAGAAAAGACAAACCCCCGATGGAGGGAATCAAGGAGAAGGAGGAGCCCCCGCCACCGCAGGCTAATGATAAACCGCCCTCCACCCCCGGCACCCCCCAGGCACCGTCCCCCTCCAGCCACTCCCCCTCCCCACACCCCCCCCAGCCCCCCAGGCTGACCCCGGAGAGCAAGGGGCCCTCGCAGGCCAAAAGGTTCCTCCCTGCGCCCGCGTCACTTTCCTACAACGCACTGCAGCGCTTCCGCAAAAACCGTCTCGCTCTCGCAGGACTGACATGCTTCCCAGAACCGGACCCCCCCCACACCCAGCACATTCAAGCGCATCGTCACGTCCAAACCCGTCCGTTCGCGGTTCGAGCCTCAAGGCCTCGTGGTCCCTCAGGCGTCCCGGGTCATTCTGGGCCTGGATCCCTCTGCTTTTTTTCCCCCCCTCGTCGATTTTGACCCGATTAAGACGTGGGACGGACCAGCGGGGCCTTGGGGATGACGTGACCGCAGAGGACGTCCGCGCGGTGAGCTCACGAGGACTCCCCCGAGCCCTAACGCTGCGACGGGGCTGCGTCACGCCCTCTACGTGCGCGCATGTCCTGACCTCTAAAGCGGGCCGCGCTAGATCTGTCCACCCAAAGACGGGAGTAACGGGAAACAGATGTCTCGGCCCGAGCTCGAGACCTCCCCCGCTGCGACGTTAGTCCGGACCGCGTCCCCACCTGCGTCCAGCAATCGGACGTACACATGAGCCTAGGCGCGCTACGACACTGCGAGCAATCATCTCACCCTGCATTTACCACAAGCTCGGGGCCGGTTTTAAATATTCTTATTAGTTGTGTAGCTTTTCCAATCCCGTTAGCCTAAAAGGCAATTAGCCTTCTCCTTAAAATCCAATCCCGTCCACAGACGGCCTGCGCGCTGGGAAGGAGTTATTAGCCTTGACCTGGAGAAATAGCCAGTTAAGGCATCTGTAAACGATTGCGTCAGTGCAGAGACTCGGATGACTAGCGCTCCACTCCCAGAATGCCGAGTGTGCAGCCGCTGTTCGCCTGGCTGTTAAGCGTCGAGATCTACTTTCAGATATCAGGCAGCCACTGGCTCTCTCCTCGACCGCCGTTAATGCTCGTCTGAGTGGTGGCTTGGTTTAAAGTTTCCAGCGACCCAGGGAGAGCGATAGGCAATCTGCCGCTGGGAGAGCCGTGTGTGTGTGTGTGTGTGTGTGTGTGTCTGCGTATCTGCCTCGGGTCATTCTCACTCTGACTGGGAAGCATGTCCACTCTGCAGGACCTGAAATGATCCCTTGTTGCACAATGTTAATGGAAATCAGGGGATTGTTTGCGTGGTGATGTGCTCCAGGCGATTAGTGTGTGTGTGTGTGTGCGCGCGCGCGTGCATCCATGTGGGTGTGAATGTGCATACACAGCGGATCACCCTCACTATAACTGACTCCATCAATATATGGGCTATGCAGACTGATATATCACTAACCAGTTTAAAATAGGGTCTTTTAAATGCTGCAGTATGCAGTCATCAGACACAGCAAAATGGTAATGAAATGGTATTTATGTATGATAATTATTTATGCCTTTGACCTTCCGAGCTATCCTACCTTTTGAAGTAGCAAGTCTTTAAGTACATGAAGGTATTTGCTGCTTATCCAGGGCAGAACTGTTAGCGTATACTAACATAGACTGATTGGACCCCCTTCTTTTCATGCCCACACAATGATTTATTTATTGGAGGTATTTGATTAATACAATGAGGTATTTATTGGAGATCACCATAGCAGGGGTGATCTGCAGCTCAGGTTTGTGTCTCTGCTATTAACATCTTCTCCTTACACACACAGCTCCGCATGAGGAACGCCCTCCCTGACTGCCTTCTCTCTTGTTCTAGCTCATCGTCTCCTCTTCCTTCTCTGTCCCGCGTTTTGGTGTTCAGCGTCTGGTTCTCTGGTTCTCAGCCGAGTCCTGCCGTCGTCCTCATGGTGGGGGGGAGGGACGGGCCCGTGTTCCTGCTCTCGGGCGGGCCCGTGTTCCTGCTCTCAGCTGGGCCTCTGTGCGCATACTAATCTTGGAGTGGGAGTGTTCTCTCTCTATTGGCCCCGCCTCTCGACTGACGCATGTGCCGGCCCTTTCCCGGAGGGACCGCCTCCTCGTAGCTGTGCGCTACATATCTGTGGCGCGATGGTGCTTTTTCTTCCCCTGGTCCCCTGCTTTTTCCAGGATTTGCGATTAACCAATGAGCCGGGGAGGCGTGTGTAGACGAAACTCTAAAAATACGAAAAACGAAAGCCGAGCGCCCTTCCCGGGTGGCTCGCGCGAGCCGATTGGTCGGATTCTAGCAGAGAAGGGTGGAGAGAACCCGCCCAGGCTTCACACGCCTCCCCGCCCAATCCCGTCGCGCCCTCCCTCCCTGCCACTGTCATCCCCACACTCTCCACAACCGCTGTCCTCCGTCTGCCCTGTCCACAGGGGACACGGCGGCAGGCGGGGCGGCATGGAGCGGTCCCAGAGCAGCACGTGGGAGAGCGGCGAGGACAGCAGGAACAAGCTGGTGAAGGCCGCCTCCACCTCCAAACTGCTGGCCAAAGTCGTGAAGAACGCCGAGAAGTTCGTAAACGCACTAGCACTAGCGCCGCCTCGCCGTTTTTTAAAGACCCAAACTGGGGTTTGACCAATCGTCTGTTTAATCCACTGGGTTTTTTTTTCTCTCGCACAGGCACAGGGATCCAGTGATAAGCCAAGGTAACGTCCTTCTGCTTTGTTTCATTAGCCCCGCCTCCCGCCTCTCTGGCCCCACCCATCTTATAATAACTGTTGTTTGTTGTGGTTGTCAAATCATTAGTCCTGAGCAATTCCTGGTCTGTATCGTCCTGTGTTTGTTTTGAGAGATGTTGTTTCTGTCCCATAACCAGCCAAAATGTCAACCCGTGAGAAAAACAGCCAAGGTAAGCTCCCTTGGGCCCTGGGACAGAAACCCCTGGTCAGAATGAGTGCGCATTCAACGTCTCCTGCTTCTGCCCCGCCCACCTCTCACCCAGATTCCCTATTAATTAAGCTAGCTGGCTCTTTCAGCATGGCTAAATACAACGTGCAAACCAAAAAACGGTTCAACAGCCTCCCCTAATAACACGTTGATCCAGGCGAAAGATCAACGAACCTCCCTCTCTGATTTCTCTCTCTCTCACTCTCTCACTGATTCCAGCCTGACGTGGTCAAACTGAACCTCTCTGTCTCCCCACCGTGCTGTGGTGATTATAAGGCGTTTGCCTTCAGGGTAACAAGGGCTAATACACTTTTACATAGCTCATCTGGTGGAAGGCACTTTGGTTCATTAAGCACTAGAGTTTGACAGGCAGAGGAATGTAGCTGTGTAACATTACCCTCTGGCAGGAACCAGTCAGCTCCTCACTCGGGACACGCCTGCCAGGGCTGTTACGCAAAAGAATACACTCGTGTCTTCACGAACGGCTTGAGGAGGAAGACATCGGTATGGCACGCCAGAGATGTCTTTAGATCAGTTGTTTCTCAGTAGCCTGAACACGCCGCGAACTCCGTTTGAACTCGGCCCAAAATGGAGGATGCTAACGGGACGGAACCGGAGGTCAGGGAGGAGAAACACGACGAGCATCAGATCCTCGGGCTCACACACTCCCATTCGTCCACTCGTCCATACTTCCTCTCTCCTTCCTCGTGCTTCTGTCCTTCCTGTCTTTAATCCTGTCTGCGCTCGGACGCCAGCTCTACGCTTTTGGCCTTCTCAGCATGGCGCTAACATGTGTTGTTTGTGTCTTGCATTTGCTCGGGCTTTTAGCGGAAGGGCATGTTTCCAGAGTTTGCTTTAAGTACTTTAATGGCCAATGATGTTATATTTAGTGCAGTTATACCATTCGTTTTTGGTTTTCAGCACAAAGTCCACCACTGTATACGTATGCACGCTCAGAGTGATCTCTCCACAGAGGGCGACTACATCAAAATGTTCATGCGGGGACGTCCCATCACCATGTTCATCCCGTCGGACGTTGAGAACTACGACGAAGTCCGAACCGAGCTGCCACCAGAGCGACTCAAACTGGAGTGGGTGTATCCTTTCTAGAACCTTCCACGCCCACGGAACGAGACTTCCCGCTCCTTTTACCGAACTCCTACGAACTTCCCGCTCCTTTTACCGAACTCCTACGAACTTCCCGCTCCTTTTACCGAACTGCAGACCTTTTTTTTCTTTATTTTTCTGTCACCCCTCGTTCTCTCCTTGACACACCGGGGCAGGTTTGGCTACAGAGGCCGGGACTGCAGGGCTAACGTCTGTCTGCTGCCTACGGGCGAGATCGTCTACTTCATCGCCTCCGTGGTCGTGCTCTTCAACTACGACGAGAGGACACAGCGCCACTACCTGGGACACACGGACTGCGTCAAATGGTGACTCCGCCCCCCACGGCCCATCACGCCGCCGAGCGCCCAGGCTGCCCCTCCCCCGCACGCCACGTATAGCTCAGTGCTACAGTGGGGCGAAGGCAAAGCCCAAAGTTAATGTGCATACGATGTGCGTGAATTCAAATGTTTATGGATTTTTTCCGTCCTCGTCTGTCCCAGTCTTGCGGTTCATCCAGATAAGATACGCATCGCTACAGGACAGATCGCAGGAGTGGATAAAGATGGCAGGGTAACTGATATATACACCCACACATTTACACCCACACATTACAAAGGCATACTGTATTGTCCCAGCGTCCAACAGTGCGTGCTTTGTTCCCGCGGATGTGTCATTACGTGTAATGGTTGTAGGTGTGACCTCAACCGTGGTGTATTTTTACACCTTTTGTGTTTTGGTGTTTTTTTTTGCTTCCTGTTCATGAAAGATTAGCCGGATATTTACTTGCTGAAGTACACATCCATCACAGATAAAGACACTTAATTAGAGGAAATGTCTTCCAACTCCGCCATTTGCTGTTAATCTCTTTATCCCTAGTTTTTTTTTTTTTTTCACGTCTGCTTCTGTGTTTTTGAATCTCACTCCGTTTTCTTTTTTTGACTGCTGTATGTGTCAAATATCATGGGGTGGGAGTTCTGTGTAGTCCTACCTGAAACAGAACACCTGGACCTGACAATGATTAATACACCCTTTCTCTCTCTCTCTCTCTCTCTCTCTCTCTCTCTCTCAGCCTCTACAGCCTCATGTGAGAGTGTGGGACTCAGTCACTCTGAGCACGCTGCAGGTCATTGGTCTGGGCACCTTTGAGAGAGGAGTGGGCTCCCTCGGCTTTTCTAAAGCTGTGAGTGTGTGGTGTTGCTATAC